>NW_015166450.1:99940-134532 GCF_001447785.1 Gekko japonicus | reverse complement strand
CTTCGAGAATCTTTCTACAATTTCCCCAGGCAGATTATTTTTCTTTATATATCCTGAATATGACCTATAGGCCACATCCATATCGTTGAGTAACAAGTCTGCCTTTATTTCTGTTACTGGGGCAATTAGCTCGCTCATAATTTCTTTAAGATTCTCTCTTCTCTTCTCGGGCACACCCTGGAAGTGCAGGACCATGTTGGCCTTATCCATTTGTACTTGGGGCATTTGATCTTCCAAGGAAGAAGTTTTCTTTTCCAATTTTTGCACTTTCTTCTTCACTTTCTGCATTGATTCGGCCACTTCCTTTACTTTCTCAGCATCCTGCTTCATTACTTGGATCTAATCAGTTATTTGCATTTGTTGTGCAGTAATACTTTGTGTTACCACAGACATCTGCTCTTTGAAGTTATTCAGCTGTTCCAGTAGAGGGCACATGAACTCACTGGTCGTTTCTGGCTTAGGGGACTCTAGTTTCGTTTTCAAAAGCCTTTCTTTGTCTTTGTCCCTCTTCCCCGCCATCTTTTTTCCGTTTGTTTACTTTCAGAAAGTTTTTTAAAGTCTCTGAATGTGCGCTTAACTGCTTAGCTCGCTTGGGTAAGTACTTCTGGGCAATTTCGATCGCGTTTTTCTTCTGCTCCCCCCCTTTTGCTCAACAGTTTATACGCATGGGAGGCGTCCCCCCCGCTCGCTTTTCCCATTCCGCGGAGTAGGGTAGGGAGCGTCTTTTCTTTCAAAAATCATTTCCCAATTGACTCACGTTCATAGTTGGCCTTCCGACCACGCTTCTTTCATCATTTTTAATGCCCAATCTCCTGCGCTTGACCCGGTTAGCTTCACTTGTTCCATTCGGTCTCTCGGCTGGAAGAACCACTGGAGCAAAGGGGTGCCTCGATTCTTTGGCATTCAGCCATCGAAGAGGCTACCCCTCAGAGCTCCTTGGCCAGGGCCCCTTCACCGGGTCCCTGGGGGGGGTTACAAACCTGCTCACCCCCTCCTTCCACCGGAGCACGGAGACACCCCCAGGAGGTCCGGGAGTTGAGTCCGCGAGCGTGCCGCCATCAACCGGAAGTCAAAAGATTGCATATTTTTGTCAGGAGATCCACAAGTTCACATTTGAGTTCTTTCAGAACTCTTGGATGTATGCCATCCAGGCCTGGTGATTTATCAGTTTTTAAGTTGTCTATCAGTCATAAGACCTCCTCTCTCATCACCTCATTCTGACTCAGGTCTTTCAACACCCCTCCAGAAATCAGAGGTTTTGGAGTGGGCAAGCACATCTCATCTTCTACAGTGAAGACAGAAGCAAAAAATGCATTCAGCTTCTCAGCCTATTATCCTTCAGTGCTCCTTTTACCCCTTGGACTTCTCTGCAAGCAGGCAGCCACTGATCATGTGCTCACCTGGGAGAGTGGGAGCAAGCTTTAAGATAGAGAATGCCTAAGTTAAAGAACCTGCCCTATATTTTAACAGCTGGTACGGCATGTATTGAGAAAGGGTTAGAGGATTTGAGTTTTGACCAAGTTATTTTATATTCCTTGCTCAATCTGGTGCTATGTTAAATGTATGCTTGTAAACATTTTCTTTTAAATCAGTACTTTATCAGTTTTGAGGCTGGAAGCAGTTCTCTGTACCACATAGAACTACACCATCTTGAACATGCTTTCTGAAGAGGGGAGCCGAGGGAAGGCAGGCAGTTGACAAACAGCTATTTTTCCAAGGGCGTCCAAGGCATTAATCTGTCCCCGTGGTGACCAGTTGCTGGGCAGCAGTTCAAGGCCTCTGACCATGGAAAGGGAAGCTGGGAGTCCTGATCCTCCTAGTGGGAAATCTAGTGATTGGGCAGTGGTGGTGATCTACTCAAGAGTGGAAGAAAAGCCCCTCCAGGAAGTTGGGAACCCCATAGAGGGCAGGGCAGAATAGGGCCTGCAAGCCATAGCAGGCACGTTGCACCACAATGTGCATTGAGATGTGCCTCTGGATCTGCATCAGCTATGCACAGAAAAAGCTGCTACTACACCTGAGTCTGCCTTGCTGGATCAGGGTATCTTTCTACATTACTAGATACAATCACTTCCTAGCTGGGAAGCATTAGCTGGGATATGTAATGTATAATTAAATACATCAGACATGCACAGGAGCAGGCAAATTAATTAGCTAAAAAGCCTTGTAACACTCTGTGGATAGATGTCTCATTAATTAAGCAAAGGGCATTCTTTTTTGGGGGGGGAACTTTATTTTTCTTTGCATTTTAGCCTTTTTTTAGAAACATTTGACACATACATGTTATTTCTAACCTTATCACTTGTAAAGCAGCAAATTAACTGATAAAAGGTTGTTAAGAGGATTCATTTTTCTATGGCTCGAGCGCATGCCTAATTTACATTTTCAGCAAGGTGATGTATATTATAAATATTTTGTTCTTCTTCTTTTTTTTAACAAAATAAGCCTTGAAGTGTCAGTAAGCCTAGGTTGCCAGCATCCAGTCAGATCCTGAATATCTCCTGGAATTACACCTGATATCCAGACTACAGAGGTCAGTTCCACTGAAGAAAATGGCGGCCTGGGGAGGGAGGGCTGTTTGGCACTATACTCTGCTGAGGTCCCTCCCCTCCTTAAACCCTCCCCTTCCCAGAGCCCACCCTGAAAGCTCCAGAAATTTCCATACCCAGTGTGGGCAACCCTAGCAGCCTGTGTGGAAAATGTATTTATCACACTGCATTTATATCCACTTCTGTTCCACCGTGTAGCTCAAGAAGGCATACACAGAATTCTCAGGAGGTCTCCCATGTAGTCCAACTCTTGCACCGAATAATAGATTCTTTTGAACTATGGTGCTGGAGAAGACTCTTGAGAGTCCCTTGGATTGCAAGAAGATCAAATCAGTCAATCCTAAAAGAAATCAATCCTGACTGTTCCCTGGAAGGCCAGATAATGAAACTGAAGCTCAAATACTTTGGCCACCAAATGAGAAGGGAGCACTCACTGGAGAAGACCCTGATGCTGGGAAAGATTGAAGGTCAAAGAAGATGGGGACGGCAAAGGATGTGATGGTTAGACAGTGTCATAGATGCAACGAACATGAAATTGAGCCAACTTCAGAGGACGGCGGAAGACAGGAAGGCTTGGCGGGATCTGGTCCATGGGGTCGCGAAGAGTCGGACTCGACTGTGCGACTGAACAACAACAACTCCCCTTTAGGCACTGACTGGTGCTAAACCTGCTTGGGCTTTTGTATTTAGATTTGCTGGGGAAAGGTCACCCATGAAGCTGTATCCATTACAGCCCATTTGTTCCTCCACACAATTGCAGCCTAGTGATGACTAGTGAACAGCAACAGATGCAGAGCCTTCTCCTTCAGTTACTGCTCCCTAGATTGGAGCATATGGATAATAATGGTGAACATAAGGGACCTTTCCAGCATTATCTTAGTTGAATGGCTCTTTCCCATACAGTAATATACATGGCACTGGCATTGGGAGCAATCATATAAAATGTCCCTCTAATATGGTACTCCAGTAAATGTGATATTGCCACCTATGTTACTGGACATCATGCAGCAACTGTACTCTGCACAGCAGCAATTGTTGGTTATCCCAAACCCTACAACGTGTGCTCTTCTGGAGCCTGCTTGTGGCTTTCCTTGTAATTGATCTAGCCCTGGGGAAAAGCTTCATACAAGAAATTAGGAGGGCCCAGTCTCTTTAGTAATTGCTTAAGGGCTGTAAGATAGAACTTTTAAAGAGAACCCTCACAATCTCCTGATGACTTCAGTAACCCATTGATTCTTAATGGCCATGATTTCTTAGGAATGGTTTCCCACCTCAGGTTCCAGTTGCTTGGGGAAACAGCAGGCTTAGAAAGGCATTAAACAAACAAGTCAGAGGTGTACTTTGTGGTTGATTCTCATGTCAATGTTATTCTACCCTGGTAGTCAAGAGTACTGGCACAGACAGCATGTGGCTCTCTATGAGGTCTTCTCATTACATATGTTACTGGAGGACTATGAGAAGCAGTTCCAGAACTGGCACTCACACTGTTAATATGGCATGCTAATGTTATGTAAGATGTAGCCCTTGGATTGTTGGTATGGTCAGGGATCTCTATTCAGAGAAACTCTTAGGATGTATTATGTTTCTCCTTTCAAAGGAAATGAAGCACACATTTGCATAACTAGGGAGATAGCTTGAAATGTAAGCTTTCTCCCCCTTATTTTGGATTGGGGTTATATGTACTGTTTCAGTCTCCCAATTTCTGAGATACTAACTGAGATATATACATGCACATAAAAGCTTCCCTGTTCATTTCAATGCATGTCCCCATATGTGTGCATAACTGCTTCCTCCATTGAACTGAATAGTGAAGCTCATTCTTGACAAAGCTCCACCTAAAAATACCTACAGAGCTCCAAGGAACATAGCCATGTAACTATATCTGTTGTTCTTGTCGTTCAATCGCACAATCGAGTCTGACTCTTCGCAATCCTATGGACCACATCACACCAGGCCCTCCTATCCTCTGCCATCCTCCAGAGTTTATGCTGGCTTAACTAAAAGCAAGGGCAAGTAGTAATATGTGAAAAGTTTAGGCAATATTCACTCAAATGGCTAATGAACAGGAAATTTCATCTGGCTTCTCCACTAATTCCCAATTTTCTGCAGGACATACAGGAGCCAGCCTGTCCTGAAGGAGGCTGCACTCCCCATGAAGAAGTCGTTTTATAGTTTGGGGGTGCTACTAGATCCTGGTCTGTGGTTGGAGACCCAGGTCTCCTTCATGGCATGTAGCACCTTTTATCAGCTCTGGCTAGTTTATCAGCTACAGGCCTTGAAGTGACCATCTTACTCAATTCCAGTTTTGGATGGTTACCAGAGGTGTTTTGGCAGCAGCGGGCTTACCAGCAGGTGAATATAGCACTCATTCATTCTGCATAGGTGCACCTTCTATAGCAGCCAGTTTGGGGATGTCTGACCTAGCTATTTGAAGAACTGGGAGATGGAAATCAAGACATATATTAGCTAAGCAGCTTGATTTTATTTTCCAGGTCCCCTGGCCTCCTCTCTGCCGGAGCGTTGCTCCAGTGAGCTCTGGGCCAAAATGTATTTATTTTATTTATTTATTATTTTGATTTATAGCCTGCCCTCCCCGCAAGCAGGCTCAGGGCAGCTCACAATTAGGGCACATGCCAATACATAAAACAGGTTAAAAGCAACATAAAAACACTCATTTACAATCTTTCAAAGTGCTCTAGATGTTTCAATCAGTTTGCAATAAAAAGATGACATCTTAAAGATGGTACTCCCAGTTCAATGGTATCAGCTTCACGCATCGCTGTCGTTCACTCCTCCCAGGGCCGTTTGACAATGATGGTAAAGATGGTGGTAGTGGCGGCTCCTACTCAAAAGCCTGGCGGAAGAGCTCCATCTTGCAGGCCCTGTGTAACTGCACAAGGTCCTGCAGGGCCTGGATCTCATCTGGGAGCTCATTCCACCAGGTAGGAGCCACCACAGAAAAGGCCCTGGTCCTGGTTGCAGCAAACCTGGCCTCTTTGGGGCCTGGGGTCACCATGAGATGTTGCGTCCCCGACCCTAGTGCCCATTGGGAACATATGGGGAAAGGCGGTCTCTTAGGTATGTCGGACCCTGGCCGTATAGGGCTTTAAAGGTAAGAACCAGCACTTTGAAGCTAATCCGGTATGCTATTGGCAGCCAGTGCAGCGCTTTCTGCACAGGCTGGATGTGCTCCTGCCTAGGGAGGCCCATCAACAGCCTGCCTGCAGCAATCTGCACTAGCTGCAGCTTCCGGGTCTGCAACAAAGCCCCATGTAGAGAGCGTTACAGTAGTCTAACCTTGAGGTGACCGTCGCATGGATCACTCTGGCCAGGTCAAAGTGGTCTGATTAGCATAATTAATTGATGATGTTGATCAGCAAATTTAAATAAATGTAAATAAACTTGTTAAACTCAAGCTGTTATCTTGTGTCTTCTTTTGGGTGCTGGGGCAATGTCCTGTTTGTCTAGCACAGAGAGTAGAAGGACATTGCTCCCACATGATGGCATACATTAAACTGAAAGATGAAAAAGTCAATGAGCTCAAGACATGTTATTGGGTCATGTTTAGGGTTATATTACTGGGTCATGTAATAATATTGCCCAAACATATATGGTGTTTCTTATATATATTACATGTCATGGGTGACCAAACTTGCTTAATGTAAGAGCCACATAGAATAAACATCAGATGTTCGAGAGCTGCAAGACTTGAGCAAATATTACACAAACATTTTAATTGAAAAATATGCAAATTTGCTTTGTATTAACATTAAATAAGACTGTCAAAAATAAAAACAAAATGGGTAAAAACAGATGTTAATAATGATTTTTATTTGTCCAATGATATTTATTTGTTTGTTAATTATATTTATTTATCTAACAGAGAAAGAGAGGTGGAAAGAAAGAATGAAAGGTGGAAAGAAACAGTGAAAGAAACAGAGAAAAACAAAGAAAGCAAATAGATTGGGGAGGGCAGAAAAAGGAAGAGAGGAAGAAAGGGCAAAAGAGAAAGAGAAAGAATGGTGTAAAGAAAGCAAATAGATAGGGGAGGAAGGGAGGGGGGAAAGAGAGAAACAAAGGAAGCAAATAAATGAGGGTGGGGGAGGAAGGAACAGAGAGAAAGAAACAGAGAAAGAAACAAAGAAAGCAAATATATGGGGAGGGAGGGAGGAAGGAAGAGAAAGAGAAAGGTGGAAAGAATGAAAGAGGTGGGAAAAAAGGAGAGAGAGAAAGAGAGAGAAACAAAGAAAGCAAAATATGGGGGAGGCAGTGGAGGAAGGAAGAGAAAGAAAGAAACAAAGTAAGCAGATTGGGGGGGAGGGAGGAAGGAAGGGAGACAGAAAGAAAGGTAAAAAGAAAAAAGGTGGAAAAAAGCAAATAGACAGGAGGAAGGATGGGGAAAAGTTGGAAAGATAGAAAATAAATGGGGATGGAGGGAGGGAGGGAGGGAGAAGTGGAAAGAAAACAACTTTAACTTTGAATGTGTTTTCCAAACCCCCCCCATGCCCCCATGCCAGCTGGCTTGGCTTGGAGAAGGAATTTAAGGAGACAAATGCCTTCTTCAAGCTGGCCAAGGGGGAGGGGGCTTTGAAAATGCATTTAAAGTTGCAAGAATAAGATTTCAGAATCATCCCTGCCAATAAATATTGACAGAAAAGAGGCATCGAGCCAGCCATCTACATCAAATGACTTTTGATCAGGACAGTTACTGTAGATGGCAGAGAGTGCTTAACTGACTCAAGCAGACCCTATGTCATTGACGAAGAAATATGCACTGACAGTTCTTCAGGACTGTAAAATCTCCTTCCTTCTCTTTTCTATGGATAAAGAGACAATATACACTGTCTCCAAATCCAAAACCTACAGAGAGAAAACAGTCCTTCTGAAATTCCATTCTCAATTCCCCAGGCTACACTATCTGAAACCTAAAGCAGCTTAAAATTGTTTGCCAGGGCTGGGATGGTGTTGATGATTTCTGTCTTGGAAAGCTTTTTGAGATAACAGTCAAGTTCAACTTTTGCTAAGCTTCCCTGTGAACTTTTTGGATATAATCTTTCTAAAGCTCAGGATAAACCTCAGCTCTGTGTTAAGCAGAAGGCCTCCTTAGAAAGCTTTGCTAGGTTTTTCTTCTTTCAGCCATGTTTTACATTTTAAAAAAATTTCAAGCACCTCTCAAAGTAAGTTGAAAGAGACTGTCTACTTATCACACAGCAGCATAACCTGAAATCCACTTTAAAAATGTAAAAAAAGTTTGTAGGGGTGTGTGTGTGTTTGTGTAAAATAAAAACATTTGCAGTAAAGAGACTGTGTTAGTCCAGCACTGAGCAATTTGCAATAAATATAGCCATGCACAGCATAGGAAACTGCACTGAACATACAGGATTATGTCCACTGGCCTTGGCCCTCAGCATCCATATATCAGCTAAGCAGCTGGGATAAACTGTATTTGTGTTCAGTGCAGCCCTCTGGAGACATTATCGTGGCATTCCACATGCATATTATGGGAGCACACTAGTTACATGTATTGGAAAGGCACAGGTCCCCACGATGCATCTAATACATCCAGTGTCATAGCACACAAATTGGGCAGCCCTGATTTGCCAGGACTCTGAGTCACGTGAATGGAATCTGTACCTGCATGGAAAATCAATGCATTATTCAAATCACACATTACAGAATCACTCATACCACACTCCTAAAATGGGCAGCAGGTAGCTTCCTGCAACACGTTAAATCAATTCCATTCATAATGTCTGCAGAGAGTCAATATGTTCCTATGTGTAACTAGGAATGCAGCAGATTTCATAGTCATGTAAAATATCCTATGTGAAGAAGAAGCAAAAGAGTTGGATTTATACCCTGCCCTTCATGCAGAGTCTCAGAACAGTTTACAATCTCCTTCCCTTCCTCTCCCCACAACAGACACCCTGTGAGGTAGGTGGGGCTGAGATAGCTCTGAGAGAACTGTGACTGACCCAAGGTCACCCAGCTGGCTGCATGTGGAGGAGTGGGGAATCAAAGTCAGTTCAGATTAGAGTCCACCACTCTTAACCACTACACCAAACTGACTCTCATTTCACACAGTTATGCACAGGAATGTCTCTAAGATGTATGGTTGAACACATGGGTTTTAGGAGCAGGGCCAGTGGACGCAAACATGTTCCCATTCTTGTGTGCACAGAGTAAGTAGTTGTTAGCATTCTGTCTCTTGTTTGGCAACTTTATTTAACTCTAATATTATTCTAATTATTATTATTCTGATCATTCTATTATAATTCTAATTATTAAATTTAATTCTAATATAGGTAGTCAATTTCATCATCCCAGCCAGCTTCCAGGTTTGAATGAAACCCTATATATGGGAATGGGGGGTATTATTTTCTCTGCATGATGATGCTACATTAATTCTTGATGTACAAAGTAGATGATCAAAAATCATAATCTCCAGTTTTATGTTTTAAGCCACAAAATAAGTGACATCATTAATCAACTCAGTTATCATATTGAAGGATATTTGTAATGTTAGGATAACACACAAGATCAGTATATACCCTGAACACCCATATTATCTGACATTCATTTTGTGCCAGTTTGTAGACTTTTTGCACTTGTGCTATCAGATACCATTAACATGTGCTTTTATAAAAATGTCCTTCAATGTCATGCAAAAAAAAATTGTACGTGTGTGTTAAGTGCCATCAACTCACTTCTTTTTTTTTTTAATAAAGGTTTTATTAGCTCCCCTAAAAAGGGGAGGTATGTCGCTTAAAAGAAAAAAAAGGGAAGGGTAGACAGTGGGAGAAAGAGAAAGCTGAGTGATATATAAACTGGTAAATTAAACTGTTAGTAATGTCCAATTAATCTTCTTGGGCTTCTTCTGTGTGTTGTCAAACTTCTTTTCTTAGTCCTGTTACATGTTATTCTCTGTTAGTATGTTAGTAATGTTCCTTTGAGTTTCCGTTAATAAAAAAGATCTTTCTGTGCACATTCAGAACCGCTTCTTTGCGTGCTGGGTACTTTTACTATCGCGACGTGGAGGAGCTTCCTCTGTTGTCTTCTCCTTCCGGCTTGTTAGATCCTCCTTCGGGTTGTTGTTAATACGCTCAGTTCATGTACTATAAATCCTCTTCCTTTCATGCCTTGGAGGTCCCCAACTTTGAGAATGGTATTAATTTCATTTCGCTTTTATTTCCGCTCCCAAACTCTCTATTGGGTCCTCCTCGAAACTGGACGTATATAAGCGCTTGCCAGGCACTCCTCGCTGTCACAGTTCAAACTTTTCCATTTTACAAAACTCCCATCGGATTCACAACCATAAACAGTCCAAAACACTAAACAGCCGGCTCTCACACACAAGCAAACGCCCAGACGGCTGGGAGGGGGGGGAAACAATTTTCAGTTCTTTTTCTCTGCATTTTGACAACTCACAGTTAAGCCGATCTTTTCTTTTTCCATTTTTGCGGATGGTCGCTTTATCACTCGGTGACGTCTGTTGGCTCCGCTAAACTCGTTCGGGGTCGCTCACGCAGCAAGGTCCGATGGGGCAGGGCATGGTGGGAGCCTCATTCTCCGACCTCTCGGCCGAAAGAGCGACTTCCCCCTAGTGCGCCCTAAAGCGCCCCGGATCCGAGCTCCTCTCTTCTGAGGTGCTTGTTCGGGTCTCCGCTCGTGCGGATTCCCTCCTCCACCGTGGGCGGGCGAGACGCCCTCGGGAGCGACCCGAGGAAGCGTCCGCCATTTGCGGGAGCCAGACCGGAAGCCCCCCATCAACTCACTTCTGACTTACAGTGACCCTATGAATAAATGTTCTCTAGAATGTTCGGTTGTTAACAGCCATTCTTAGGTCTTGCAAACTGTGGGCCGTGGCTTTTTTGTTTGAGTCAATCCCTGTCGTGTTGGGTCTTCCTCTTTTCCTGCTGCCTTCCACTTCAGATGGTACATTTTGCTAAATCTATTATCATATTTTTTTTTAAAAAAGCAAAACTGGTTTGTTTCTAACTTCAGGCCTTAACGAAAAGGACTTCTCTAACTTTCCAGCTCCTTTGGCACTATTTATTGTGTATTTATGCTGTGTGATTGAATTGTTGTCTGTATTTAGTAATCCACCTTGAGTCTAAGCAAGAAGGATGGGCTATAAATTAAATTAATAAATTAAATAAACACATAACACTACAGGCTAGAACAGATCTTATATGCCTTCACAATTTTATTGTCACTTCAGTTTCTTTCTATATATTTTTCTGGATATGCAGATCTGTCTTGCTTATGGTGTGTCATCTACAATATTCCAGCATAATGACTAGTACTCTGGGAAGGGTGGTAAATAATTTCCAGTGTTATCACAGCATGTATGATTAATTGTGCAAAGCAGAAATACAAAGGGTAAATGCTAAAGGCAGTGTATCATACTAATCTGAAGAATATGGTTCAGATCTGTTCTCAGCAGAACAGTTGTACTTACAAATGTCCAGCTTTTGCTCATCAATCTATGATAGCTCCAGCTTTATCAGTAATATCACTGAAGTTCCGGTAGAACTCTGTGACATATAAAACATTTTTTGATCTTACTCAGTTATCTTTACACATTATGTGAAGCAGTTAGGTTTAGCTATTTGGATTCCTGCCACCCCGCAGTGCCGACGATGCTTGTGGGTGGGGCCCCCTTTGCCTCCCCCAGAAGAAGCTCAACACTAGCATTGTGGCATCAGGACTGGGGGTGGAGCCAGCCGGTATACAGGCAGGCTCCGCTTCCAGCCAGGCCTCTTTGCTGCGTGCTCAGGCTGAGAGACCAAGGCATGGTCAGATGGAGTGGCAACTGGACCACGGCCCTTGCTGCACCCAGAGCATGTGGAGAGTGGTGGCCTGTTTGTGGGGTGGCAGTGACTCAGCTGCTGCCTTTGAGAAAGACAGGAAGTACACAAGGACACAGCAGCAGCCTCCAAGGTGGCCTGGCCCTTGTGGCAGCCCAGTGTGGGCAGAGTGGCATTGAAGCCTCATTGAGGGCTGCCTCCTATAGCTCAGTGGTGACAACAGTAGAGGAGCGACAGGGCCCAGTGTCCACTCGCACAATTATGGACACTAAGGAATGGGCGAGGTTAGAACGAGGGTGGACTAGCGCTTGGCTCCAGTCTCTTGCAAGGTGGAAGCTCCTAGGGGGCCTCAGTTCCAAGATAGTGGGCTGTGTGTGAGGCACTTGGGGCATTTGGTGGATGAAAGGCAGGAGGGCAGCCTGTACAGGAGGTCAGACATGGAGTGGCAGGCCTTTCTGGGCCTTGTTTGGGAGCAGGGGGCCTGGGGCTGGTCAGGGAGTGTAGTGGGGCCCATGTGGGTGTGAGTCAGGTGGTGGGCCCCAGTACTGCAGATAGTGGGGGGGCATGGGGGGACAGGAGGATCAGTTATACTTGTTAGAGCATTTCACTTTTTGCATCTCATGTCAGGGCCCACACAGACCCTACTGAGCAGACAACTTGTGCTTGGTCAGGGGAATGGAGCATGTGGTCAGGGCAAAGATTGAGAAGGAATGTTGCAAGGGGAGAGTGCTGGGCCCCTTTCTGTCCCCAATGGTGCCTAATCTCCAAGTATCCCCACTTGGGGTGGTACCCAAGAAGGTGCCAGAGGTTACCGCATTATCCACCACTTGTCATAACCATGGGGTGAGTCCGTGAATGACACAATAGCAGATCACCTGTGCTTGGTGTGGTACACGTCTTTTGACTAGGTGCCATTGCTGCAGCATGAGGGCAGAGTTGGCCAAGTTCAATATTAAATCTGCCTTCTGCCTATTTACCCCTCTGACTTTGAGTTGCCACGTTTTGCATTTGAAAGGCAATATTATATGTATAGGGCTCTGCCTATGGGATGTGCCATCTCCTGCACAGCATTTGAACATTTAAACTCCTTTTTGGAGTGGGTTCTGCAAATTGGGAAAGGTTGGCAGACACCACCCACTAACTGGATGATTTCTTGTTTGTGGGTCTGCCGGGCTCTGCACGGTGTGCCAGGCTGTTGGATAGTTTTGTTAGTTTATCCAGGGAGTTGGGTGTCCCTTTGGCCCAGGAGAAAATGGAGGGGCCTAGGACTGTCCTGACTTTCTTGGGGGTAAAGCTAGATACTTGTAGGCAATATTCTAGGTTACCTAGGGATAACACCGAGGAGTTGTGGCCAAGGATTGCCTGTGTTAAGGGGAGGAGGAAGGCCACATTGGTGAAGTTGCAACAGTTAGTGGGCCACCTCAGCTTTGTGGGCAAGGTGGTTGCACTGGGCAATGCTTTTCTGTGAAGGTTATGCAGTGTCATAGTCAGGTTGCAGCCTCCCAGCCACAGAGTTAGGGTCACCAGAAGGGGTCTTTGGGGGCTGGAGCGCGCCAGAGCGCTGCTCTGGGACCCCAGGCGCTGGAGGCAGTGGCAACAAGCCCTGCCCCCAGCTCCCTGTGCTGCAGCCCCCTGCTGCCTCCCTGGGCCAGCGCCGGAGCGCTGCGGCCCATGAGAGGGCAGAAGAGCCCCCCGCCTCCTCCCAGGGCCAGCGCTCCCCCCGCCTCCCAGGGCCAGTGCCGCGGCCATGGGAGGCCAGAAGAAGGGGCCCCGCCACCTCGCAGGGCCAGCGTCGGAGCGCTGCAGCCCTGGGAAGCCAGAAGAGGGCCCCGCGGCCACCTCCCAGGGCCAGCGTCAGAGCGCTGCAGCCCTTGGAGGCCAGAAGAGGGCCCCCTGCCGCCTCCCAGGGCCAGCGCTGGAGCTCTGCGGCCCTGGGAGGCCAGAAGAGGCCCCCCAGCACCACCTCCTGGGGTAAGTGAGGGATCCACGAGAGGTGGCGGAGGCTTGATTGGGGGGTGGGGGGAGAGCCTCCCCCTCCCCCCTTTCCCTCCTTCCTTTCTCACTGTTTCTTTCTTTCTCTCCTTTCACTCTCTCCTTCTTCCCTTCTCGCTGTTTCTTTCCCTCCTTCTTTCCTTCTCTTTCTTTTCCTCTTTCCTTCCTTCCTTCCTTCTCTTTCACTCTTTCATTCCTTTGTTCCTTCTCTCTACACTCACTCTTTCTCTTTCCTTCCCTCTTTCCTTCTTCTGCAACCCAACTCTAGTGAGAAGGGAGTTTAAACTTTAAACCCCTTCTCTCTTTGCTCCCCCCCCCTCGTTTGAGTTTTGGGTGTTTTCCAGGTGGGCTTTGGAGAGGCTGGGTGTTGGGCAGTTCTAGTTTGGAACTCACTCTTTTCATATTGGGGTCGCATCCACAGCACCGGCTATGGGCTATGCCGCTCCAGCCATTCAACAGCTGGGTTGCTGGAGGTCGCAATGCTACAGATTGTATGTTCAGCTGCTGAACACTATGTTGTTGTAAAATAGTCAAAAGTGTTTAATACTTAGACTATCATTTGGATCTTGCTCTATTGGAAAGAAGAGATTTCTTTGCTTTTAAAAACCTTTAATTCTAAGGGTAAAGGGTTCACGGGATTACTACAAATTAACATAACACTAAGAGCTACATTTCTAAGCTGCCTATAATCAAAACAAGCACACACAGAATGGTGGAGATTCTCTCCTTCTTCTTGACCCCTAGAAAGGAAGTCACCTGAAACAAATGACCAATCTGTATCACAGTAGAAGCTACTTTTCCTGGGCTAATTCCCCATTGGCTTAGTGCCAGGTATCCCTTCCAGGTCAGTCTAAACAATAGCAAACTAGGAATACAAGTTAACCCTATAATGACTGAATCATCAGACCTTGTAAACACATACATTTCCAACATATGTGAGTTGGGATGTTCCACTACTAACACTGTTTTCTCTCTAGGCTTGGGCGGCCAGCAGGAGAGGTGAAGAGTTGCCATCTGTGGCCACAGTATGGTATTCTGGGTGGCCCATTGGGCCAGGAGGACACCCATTGGCTCACAGCTGGGGCCTAGTGAATTCACCTCAGTTGAGTGGTTGGGCCAGCAGGGCTTGAGGTGGCCAGGCCTCATCCCGCTGCTGTTCGAGGGAAGCCAGAGTCCTTCACTTTATGTTTTGGTGATCCACCTGGGAGGCAATGACCTGGGCCTGGTGAAAGGAAAGGCCCTGGTGATCCAGGTGAAGGTGGACATTGAGCTGATTTGGCACAGGTAGCCAGGGGAACAGATCATATGGACAGCTCCAGGTGTGGCACAATGCTGGGGATCTCAGGTGTTTGCATAGGGCATGCTGGAAGGCCAATCAGGAGCTGAGAAGTGCAATAGATGGAGGTCTGCATCTATTTCTGCCTCACCCCAGGATATGGGCTGATTTGCTTGACCTGTACAGGGTTGATGGAGTATACCTTTCTGAAAAGGGCAAAAACATGTTTTAGGAGGAATTGCAGCAAGGGCTGCTGGTGGCCTTGGGCTGCCCAGTGGGTGCAATGGCCTAAGCAGTGACTTGGCCTTGGAGGTTGCGGGTTAGTGCAGAAAAGATGGGAAAGCAGATTTGGTGAGCACCATATGGCAACAGCCCTGTTGGGGTATAAGCTTCCATCAGTCTCAGCCTTTGAGTTGTGTGGCCCAGGGAGGGAAATGAGGACTGCCTTTGGGAGTGCCCTGGCCAGGTTGGCAACTCTACATTTCGGGGCTTGGGGGGAAGCTCCAGGGGGTACCTGGTTTGCTATGCCGGTGGTGAGCCTGTGGCATGGCTTGCACCTGGGGCAAGAGGTGGATCACCCAGCATATGACAGGGGGGTGGTCTGGGGCAACTCCTGGCTTTGGCCTGTTTCCACACAATGTTGGCACTTGTCACAAGGGAGTAAATAGTTAATAAAGTTGCCCTTAGTTCATCCCAACCTGGTATATCATAACATGTGAATCGTAACATGGCTCCATCTCCCATGAATTGTCTACTGTGACTGTAATAAAGATTCTCAACACCAGCGAGTTCAGTTCACATCCTGATCTCCAGTCATGATCAGGCAGCCAATTTTTCAATGATCCATTCTACTGCTTGCACACCGTTCATGGATGTTGAAAGTGTTGCTGTACTCCTTTGCAGTATAGCACTGTGAAGCACAATTGGCTTTTGTGCATATTCATTGGATCTCTCTCCTCCCAGCCCTACTCATTGCTTCAATCTGCATATAAAACACAAAGTTAAATCAATGATCAAGCATACAAATGACAGGCAGATCCATGGGTGGTTTTTTAAAAGAAAATCTTAACAATTGCTGTTCCTGTTTGCATGACACCAATGGCTGCCAGTTTGTTCGGATTTGAAGCATGATTGTGTGAAGCACTCAGATCTGTATTTTGACTATTAAAATAAAGTTTTTAAAAGGTGCATTTTAGTGAGATGGATTGAAAAACATAAAAACAACATTTTGAAAACAACCACACTCTGTTTGTGCTGTGCAAAAAATCTGCTGTGTGATCCCTGTAATAGAGGATAGGCTGTTCTGGACGTTGCTCTTTTTACTAGACAACCAATTGTGTAATAAGCAAGGATTCCTCTGCTTGGCTGCTGTAACATGTTCAAGCCGCTAAAAGCTAGCAAGCACAGCTAGTATACAGATGCAAACCTGTTCACAAGTTGTTTAATCTTTTTGCTGTCAAATCAAACAGATCTGGAACTATGAGCTCACCTATCACTTTTATCCTGGGCTGTTTCCAAATGTGGACATTACAACACAACCCCAACAGGGCAACAGTGAACAGCATTCACATGCCCTGTAACGATGGCACTTGCAGCTCCCCTAGCCCTCTCTGCACCCGGTGACAGATGCAAATTGTACAGATCCCCCCACAGCTCATCACCCTTTAAAGGGTTCTTTTCCCTTTCTTTTCCCAACTGTCCTACAGTGCTACAAAACTGTTCAGTAAAATAACAACAACAAAAAATCATTTAAAGGGCTGAAAGTGATAGGAACTGTGGATCTTAGTGCCACAATTTTGAGGGTGGAGTTTATCTATGCCCCATTCCCCATCTGGGCTACTAGGAACACACGGATGAGCCCTCTACCCACAACTTCCCCACAGTTCTTCCTTTACTTCAGAGAAAATGAAGTTTGTTTTGTTTTACAGATCAAAGTGGGAAAATGGGAGCCATATGAGTCATGCCTATAATGGGCACAGTGTCTTCTGGACTGTAGCTTCCTGCTGTCCATGCAAAGAAAAGTCTCCCTGCATAAACAGTTTAGTTATTCTCTCTCATTTTTATTGCTTTGTTTTAATGCACTTTTGAGATCAATGAAAATTAGAGAAATCAGGTAAAATGTTTTAAAACTATAAAGAACTTACAAGTGAAATGTACAACACTGATCATATTCTTAGCAATACCCAGTGCTGAGATAAACTAGCTTTTATAGATTCGAGTCTGAGATATTTTCAAATCCTTAATACAGATATATCGTGGCAGATAATTTCATTTCAAGAGGCCCATGTGGAGAATCAGCACTTGTCTTCTTCATGAAACTTCATTATTTCTGTATATTATACTAATTGCTTGCAAATTGTCTAGAAATATCCAGAGAGAGTGTTAAAATCTTTATTGTGCATTGCATAATGAGGTTAGTTTCTGTGTACTTTTTAAGCCAATTTGGGCCTATTTGCTCCACAGAGTATACCAGCAATAAAACTTGTATTCTGCCATATTGTTGCTCTGCATACTGTATGACAAAAACATTACTAAGGCTTTCCAGAAGATGCATATGCTGATCGATGTTGTAAATTACAGGATTCTTTTAAAGAGGAGCAATAAATTTATGTTTATATCTTTGGCGCCTAACTTCTCTCTTCTGTTTTCATCTCATGCTATAAAACAGTATTAAGAATTTGATTTACTTTTCACTGTAGTGTTCACTCACATAGCCATTTCTGTACACCTCCCTTTCAGCCAACGTGGACTTTTCTAAAAGAACATATTTAACATCAGGACCAAAAACCTCTAACTTACAAAGGTGAAAACAGTTCTTCCACCATGTACTCTGGTCAGCTCAGGCACTTGTAATTTTCTTTCCCCATCCCATACCAGGGATTAGTGAAAACAGGAGGTTTTTAAAGCTCAAGGAAGAGTCATCATATATGAATGGGCATGTGGTTCAGCACCAATCTTGTTCATTGAAACTATAACTTTGATGCTATGAATGAGTTCCATGGACACTAAATACCATTGTGCCATTGTACCATTGAAAACATTTGATTATGTGCAAATGGACATTCTGGCCAGGCCTGTAGCCAGGATTTTGTGGCTTGTGGGGCAATTTTTTTTTTCTGGTGGGGCTGCCATTATTTTTCTGTCTGTCTCTAAACAACTGTACTTTAAAGTAATAATAAAGACAATAATACCAATAATAAATTAAATGCAGCACAAACATCCCCACCCTTCCCCTGCCTAAAGCAATGAAATCCCTTACCATTTTCAGAAGGAAATCTTGTGAGGCTGGCCCTTTAAGAAAGGGGGCAGTGCCCCCAATAGCCCCACTGTAGCTACAGGCCAGATTCTAGCAGAAGAGACAGAGTGCTCTGCAGCAGAAACTATTTAACAACTATCAGGTACACACAAAACTCATTAATAGGAGCCAAGTGTATACGTTTTAGCTCTTGCTGACATAAATTGTGTGATACAAGCTTAATACTTAAAAATCAAAGATTAAATTCCAGTGATTTTTTTTTCACTGTCCCAGCATTGCACTCAAAGCAGTGAGGTGGCCACTGCTGAATGATTTGGTTGCGTGAGGGGCATCACATAATGGCTTTAATATATGCTATCAGATCAACAGGTATTATTGTAGCTGCATTATTCTATTGATTCAATGTATGTTAACAGCCACAAGGAATGTAAATGAAGCATTTCTCAGTGGTCTCCACAAGTCTCTTATACTGCATCTAGCCCAAACCAAACAAGCACACAGAACCTGAACATTTTCAATTTGGTTCATGAAAGGAGGTGAACTTTGCACATCAAGGGGACCTTTGAAAGCAGATAAGAGGAGATTGTATCTGAGGCTGTTCAAGTTGTGATAGAAAAAAATAAGAAATTCAACTTGTACAAATGGAAATAGTCATATGATATTGAGAAATATTAGGTCAAGAGAAAAAACTTTGAGGTGATGATGGGGTTATTGAAAGAGGTGATGTTGCAATGGAAGAATAATGTCCACACTGTCCCATTGATGTCTCTGCTTTAAAGTCACCCCCAGATGTACATATCCAGTACAACAAACGTTAAGGCTGTATTTCCTTTATAAGATTTTTCTTTTTGTTTTGTCAGATGAGGTGTTCATTTTGTGGTGAATACAAAATTCCTGGTCTCTTGCTGGGTATCAATTTATAGAGAACTTTTTTTTTTTCCGCCCTGAGTTATACCAAAAAGACCTGTCATTATCTTGCTGGTTCAAAACACATCAATGAAATAAAAATGAATGGGATGTCAGAATAGATCAGTGCATAGTAGAAATCAAATAAAGTTATAGGTTCCAAGCGGGCCACATGAAGTTCTACCATCCTCTAAAAACTCATAATAAATGCTGCATGTTCACACAGACAAGGAAAAGTAAGCACAGTGAATAGTTCAGGCAATCCAAATGAAAACCATAAGTTAAGTACATAAAGGCCAGGTGCAGTATTGAAAAAGTGGGGGGGGGGAGACTGCTCACTGTCACATTTCACAGAACTTTGGAGAAATCCAAAACCTCAACACTTAAAAGGAAGGGCAAATCAACAGCTAAAACGCTGCACAAATTAAAAGGGTATTGCCAGCAAGTGAATGCTCCTTGCTCAGTCCAAACAGCCTTACCCAAAAAAAGCCCAAGGTCAAAGCAAAGAGGAAGAGTGGTCCCATTAACACAACAAAAGAGCTCATATCAAGCAATCTCTGGATCAATTACATCAGTGGAGGTGCCAAAAATGTGATTTGCAGAGAAAGGAGAGAGACTTATGCCCTGGAAATAGCCCTATCACACGGCAGATCAGCAACGCAGCTGATAAATACTCAACACCTGGGCAGAATTATTTCTGCAAGGACCAATCATATTAGTATTGAATACATCTTTTTTTTTAAGGGGGAAATATATATGGTAGTGATACTAGGAAAGGTGAAGAAAATCACTTTTTATAAGTGATGACTGCGATTAGTTGTCTCGTTCAAAATGTGCAAATGTGTCTCAGTATACCCTCTACATGTATCAATGAACTGTTATCTTCCATTTCAATGTATCTGAGGAAGTGTGCATGCACACGAAAGCTAATAGCTCGAATAAAATTTTGTTGTTCTTAAAGGTGCCACTGGACTCAGACTTTGTAGTCCTGGAATTAGACTTCTTTAGGAGTCACATTCACTTCTTAGTTAGTATTTAAAACTTTTATTAAGGTTAATGAGGAGAAGGACATTGTGCTGCCCACTTTTGTTGGAGTTCAGCTGACCCTTGCTGACTCAGTTAGGAGCCTTGGGGTTAATACTGTCCAACATTATTGCTGGAGAAGGAAGTTAATGCAGTTGCAAAACAGGTTTTCTTCCGGCTCAGCCTAGCCCATGAGATTGCCCCATACCTTGATACACTTGCCCTGGCTACCTGAATCCACACCACAGTAACTTTGATACTAGACTACCGCAATGGCTGTACATTGGTCTTCCCTCAAAATCAATTTGGAAACTCCAGCTGGTGCATAATACCATGGCTCGATTATTATTGAGAGCTAGATGGAGCATTTCTTTCTTTCTTTCTTTCTTTCTTTCTTTCTTTCTTTCTTTCTTTCTTTCTTTCTTTCTTTCTTTCCATTTTTATCCTATCTTGCCACAGAACTGGCTCAAGGCGACTAACAACATTAATACACTAAAACAATAAATACGGTAAAATACAATAAAATATACAACAAAGCCTAAGCAACTAAACAGTACTAGTGATAAAGATGGTGGTGTATAATATGCACATTACTCCCATCCTGCAGGCACTTCACTGGCTGCCCATCACTTATTGGGCTCACTTTAAGGTATTCACTATCACAAACAAAACCCTTCATGGCCCTGGACCCTCACAGCTATGAGACCGCCTCTCCCCCACATTCCATCATCACACCTTCTCTCATCAGAACAGAGTCTTTTGCAGGTGCCAGCCTCCAAATGGGCAAAATCAACAACTGCCTGTACACATGCCTTTTCTGTTAAGGCCCCCAATTATACAGGGAGGCTCCCACTCTCATGGCTTTCTGCAAACTGTGCAAAACTGAATTAGTCAAGAGGGGTTTTCTACACAGGCAATACAGTTGCACTATACTAAATGATTCACAAAGTTACTTGGGGAAATGATCAGGGATTGTGGTCTATATTACTGTGTACAGCTTGCTGAAACTGGGATCCTGCTATGGATATTTCCATCACGTTGGTCCTTTCTGCACTTGGATCTCAACCATGGTTTTATCAGAGTTCAACCCACAACACAACACCTTGCATTTATCCCTGGTTATAACAGCATCTAGAGGAGCTGCAGTGGCTCAAGTGGTTAAGACGCTGAACTGCGGGCTGTGGAAGTTCGGTAGTTCAGCAGTTCGAGACCCAGGTGCCGCATGACGGAATGAGCTCCCGTCTCTAGTTCCAGCTCCTGCCAGCCTAGCAGTTCGAAAGCAAGAAATTGCAAGTAGATAAATAGGTACCACTTCGGTGGGAAGGTAACAGCGTTCCGTGCGCCTTGGTGTTTAGTCATGCCGGCCACATGACCACGGAAACGTCTTCAGACAGCGCTGGCTCTTCGGCTTTGAAACGGAGATGAGAACCGCAACCCTAGAGTCGGATTCGACTGGCTTTCGAGAAAGGGAACCTTTACCTTTATAACAGCATCTGTTTATCCCGGGACAAGTGTGGGGCAAAACCGGGGTGACCTCAATGTAATGTGGAAACAAAAAATACCCTGAGATAATTACAGGGGTGAACTCGAGTGTAGTGTAGAATGTAAATTTGGGGAGAGGGTTGAACCAGGATTTATTAAGGTCTAGTGCGGAAAGCACCTTAATGTACCTTGTTAAAGTTTATGTTTTGCTTTAGTTCTGTTATTAGACTTCTGGTTGCTTCTGCAGACCTAATCCTATTGTATTCTTTATGGAATGTCTCATCCGTTGATTGTATTGACACACACCTTGAGTCCAAGTGAGAAAGGCAGGCAATAAATAAATAAATAAATAAAATATTACAATGGATTCCCAACTGTCATATTAATCATTTTATTAAATTGAGTTCTAATACACATGGCTTCATTCTACTTCCATCTGAATACATCTCAAACATTTAAATGTCATTCTTGTACAATTAGACTAGTTTCTAGGAGCTGCCACATACCCAACAGGTATCGCCATAGGCAACTGTGGCACACAGTTAAGGGGGGGGGGGACATTTGATATCTTTTTTTACCTGACACTTACAACTTGGATGTCTCTGGGTGTCTTCAGTGTCTGTCTGCTCATGAATCAATTTAATCTTGTAATGGTTTCTTGTGATGACAAAAAATGCCACTAATTGTGCAGGTATGAAAAGGAGGCTATACAATGTATCCAGTGTTGGTCATTTAAAGCATTAAACTACACGGGTGCACACAAAGTCTGATTTCTCAAGCTAGGTATATTGCATTCATATGGGGGGTTCACCATTTTTCTAAAATACAAAGAAACCACAGTAGGCTTCTTTGGGGCCATATTTTTTCACTGTTGCTTTTGGATTCATAGGGCTTGATCCCACCCACTGGGAGCAATATGCGCTTCATTTTGAAAATCGTTCCATCCACCTTTCCCCTGCAGCTGCCTGACATTTCCAATAAGAACTTACAGGCACAGGAGCCATGGGTACAAAATTCCATAAGGCATGGGGGGGGGGAGGGAAGAGAAGAGAAGGAAATAATGTAGCATCAGCTTCTTTTGCAACAGCTCTGGGAGAAATTCCCTTTTCACACTAGCCTTCCACTTCCAGTAGAGCAGCCACAGCTCCTGTGACTCAGAGCTTCAGTCTTCTAGAAGTCTCAGGAAACTTGCTGGGGAAAGGGAGAGGTGGGAGAGATTTTCATACATGAGCACCCTTGCGCTCACGCTTCACAGTATCTATTTTTCATTTAATTAACAGTTGGTGGGTTGGATAGAAGTTTTAAAAGAACGAATGCCTTTCAATTGTGCAAGTCAGGGGTGAAATAAAAAGACTGAGCTTATTGTATCTAACCATTTTGTGTTTACATATCAAAAATTAAAACCACACAGCAATATGTGTGGAAATGGACTCTGAGGTATTTTATCCAATTTTCAAGACTGAGCCCTTCGTCCAGTGGAGCCTGAGCGGTGGGTATTGTCTTCTGACACACTTCCGGTGATGTCAGGGGGTGTGGCATATGCAAATAAGTTATGCGAATGAGTTATGCTAATGAGCTCCTGTGCCTCTTTTTCTACGAAATGACCCCTGCACAGCAATATGTGTGTTGGGAAATGGACTCTGAGGTATTTTATCCAATTTTCAAGACTGAGCCCTTCTAGAATCATTTGTGGTAAGTCAGTAATTGTGCTAGAGAAGGGTCACTTAATAGCAGTCCCTTTTATGTTCAAAAAGGCTTGAGGGTTTCTCGGAATGGTCACTTAGAGCAGAAGGTTACATAATAATCTTTAACTTAAACTCTATTTTTTTCTTTTAAAGTTGATTAAAAATATATAGCAAGGAACGATCAAACTTCCTGCGGCCATTCCTCTGCCTGCACTCTCAAGCACTGAATATTAATAGTGCAGGATATATCAGTTGATTGATTTCCTATTCATAATGAATAATAAATGAATAGAATAATCAGCCATTTGCACATCTCCAGTTAAAATAGCTTGGCAACAGCTTGTTAGGGCCTAGTATAGTAGTTAAGAGAAGAGTGTACTTCTCTTTAGGATTGCAGTGTTAGGCCTGGCACTTTTCTGTGCACATTTGTAATGTCTATTTATTTCTTGTATTTATATTTGACTTTTCTTCCATCATGAAACTGAAATTGCTCTCCTTAGAGCTAGCATTATGTAGTAGTTGAAGTGTCAGACTAGGACCTGGGAGACCCAGGTCTGAATCCCCACCTTGTTATGGAAGCTGACTGGGTGGCTTTGGTTTAGTCACGCTCTCAAAGCCTCACATGGCAGTTGTGAATACAAAACAGAGGAGGGCAGAATGATAAGCACATAGGGTTCCCATTGAGGGGAACAGTGGGGCATAAATACCGCAGAGAGATGATAGATGGTAGATGATAGATAGATAGATAGATAGATAGATAGATAGATGGATGATAGATAGATAGATAGATAGATAGATAGATAGATAGATAGATAGATAGATAGATAGATAGATAGAGGGGTAGTGAATGCAAGTGCTAGGTGGGATGGCTATGAAGTGTGATTGGTTATTCTGGGAGGGGCCCCCTGTTTGAACTGTCAATATCCCTGGATCTTCCCACCAGAACCTCAGTTCTGACACGGTACTGTTCTAGCCTGGATCATGATGATGTCTCAATAAACAAATCACTGCCAAAGACTGTGTTGTTGGGAGTCTGTCCAGGAGTCTGACACATGCCCTTGAATATTATGCAGAGGTCTTGTAAGTATTAATCAATTAGCATTAAAAAAATGTCTATTTTTTTTCTGTAGAGAAAGTACTTACCAAATAGATCATAGAATGTAGATCATAAAATCATAGAGTTGGAAGGGTCATCTAGCCCAACCAGGAAATTCAAAAATACCTCCCCCTCACACCCCCAGTGAACCCAGTTCCATGCCCAGATGGGGGGGAAACCTCCAGGATCCCTGGCCAAACTGACCTGGAGAAAAATTATCACTATTGGGCCATTATTTATTATTATCATTGGTCCTTTCTCAATGTTTTACAGCACAGTTACTAAGTTCTTCCTACTTGGAAAGGTGGAACACATGCCTTTTGATTATACTGGAGTCTGGATCGAATGCAAAATGTTATTGCCCCTATTACTTTTAGACCTTCTCATTGCTGGAGGTAACCAAATAGAAGACATTCTACCTATCACAGATAGAATATAGAGTATCTAAACATTTAAGCGTGTTTGAAGCCCACCCAGTGGCTTTGAGGCATTCTTACACAAGTAATAGGGCCACAATACAAAAAAATGGATCAGAAAGGTGCTTCAAAGAAGGGAAAGAGATTGTGGACTATAACACTGTGTACATTACATATGGTCTGTTGCTGTATGTATCATCCTACTATGTCATTTCTGCATCATTTGATGTCATGTTAATATTTATGCTTTGTTTCAGCTTTGTCTCAGATTTCTACAATCCAAATCCTATTACATTGCTTATAAGGTGTTCCATTCTATTTATGGTATTGACTGACACTACACAATCTGCCTCAGTGAGATAGGTGGACTATAAATAACGTAAATAAAATTAAAAATAAAGGTAGGAGAACTGTGTTGACAGAGGACGTTGCTCTACCCAAGGAAGGCTTCCTTGCTTAGCAGAAGGGGCTTGTTGGATCCAGCCCAGTTTCCTTCACACAACCCTTTTGAAATAGGTTTCTAGTTTGTTGGTGTGGAAAAGTCCCAAAAATAAATATTAGATTTTGAATTCTGTTCCCTCCCCTCCAAAAAAGTTAGAAGTGCCTTGCTGAAGAACCATCAAAATTCTACAACAAAAGTGAAAAATTAAAATAAATTGACTGTTAATATTTTGATCTAGTAGACATCAATGAATTTGCTTCCAATGCAGGGTCCCTAGGCAAGAGATCTGACAGGGACACACTCATAAAAATACACACATCACTGTGAAGTGTCTATGGGGCTTGGTATGAAAACTCGATGTATAAAGTGAGGTATAAGCTTGTGGCCACACTTGCAGATTTCAGTGACATTTTAGCAGCAACCCTGTGATATGGGAAGAAAAGTTAAGCCGGAAAATTCCATTTTAATGAGTAAAGCTAACATTTCCTCTGACGCTCTCCTATCTCATTACATCCTTTCTGTCCTTTCAAGCCTGATTTAGAAAAGTGTTAAATGCAGCCCTTGCTTAGGCCTCCCCCTTTCCCTGCACCAATTACAGCTGACAGGTTCAGGGACGAGTGGTTCAGATCAGCTTGGAATTACTGGGGTGGTCTCTGGCCTGCAAGCCTGCGGCTCATTGCTGAATACAGCATTAGGGAACAGAAGGCACAGCAGGAAAGGCCAGAAGGAGGGGAGAGATTTATTCCTTTCAACGTTTTCTTAAAGCAGGACTGGAAATGGGTTTCTGCCCAGAAGCCAAATCATTGCCTTATAAAAATTTGCCATCTGTCTCATTATGCCTCCAATAGTAGCATGAACTTAACTTAGACTAGTAGTTTAATTCTAACCTAACCAAGCATAGCATTGCAAACTTCCCTGAAGGGGGGGGGGCATAACTGTGTGGCTCACAGTGTTAAAACATGGGTTGTTGGCCATAAACTGGAGAGTGTTTATGTTTGACAGAACAGGGCAATCTGTAGGAACAATAGGGAATTAGGGGAAATGAATGGCTCATAAAGAGATCAGAGTTTGGCTTCCAAAGGTGGATGAAGGTTCCAAAGACTTGACTATTTATGCAAAGCTCTTTTGAAACACTTGAGTCGGTGTCCTTTTTTGCTGAAAGTTCACAAAAGAGACTCTGCAGTGGGAGATCTGATGCTCCAAATTGATGGTTGTCAAGGGAATGTAATTTGAAATGATTTTATTCATATACCCCCTCTGACTAGACAAGAATGAAAACTGAGAGAATAAGATAAAGCAAATGTTTTTTTTTAATTCTTCTTTTATTGAAACATTTCATTTAACCAGGGGAGGAGGTGGGAGCACACAGATCCCTCACCATGAGGCAGCCCTCCTCACTGCACATTAAAGGCAATCTGCGTACTTGGCTAAGGAAGGTGAAGAGGATTAAGTAGAAACAGACCTTGGCTGTTTGAGAGTTCAATTGTGTGAAAACCTCAGAGAAAAAACTCAAAAGGAAAAGCTCTGGATGGTTTTTAAAAAAACAAGTTTGCTGGGTTTTCGGCTGGCTAGTTCTTCTCTAATTAAGATATGCTTACCTGAGTCAGTTTCAGTGGAATTAATGGAATTTTGATGCAGATATTGCAACAATATTCCCTACTGCTACTCCTTTATAAAGTAGATTTTCTTCTAAGTTACTTTATTTGTGTTATTAAAATATTTTCATCCCCCTTTCCATCCCTCAAGGGACTCCTCAAAGTGGCTGACAATAGTAACTCCACAGACCAGTACATGCAAATACTGTTTTTGAGTGGCATAATGAGTACTCATGTGTGGCATGTCATATCATTATCAAATCTTTCTATATGGTGATTTTAATGTTGCCAAACATTTGGAGATTTAAAGAACATTGTTCCTTTACCCATTTCCTTTATGCATTGGGAAAGACATCTTTAGTATCTAAAGGAACATGTGATCATGCATTCTTCATGGCAATTAGTCAACCCAAGACAGCTTATAACACAGAAACATGTCATCCCATTCTTTTGGTTTCCTAAGCACACCCTGAATGCTTTTGAAAATAAAACATTGAGATGCTAGATTGAGCCACTAAACCATACTTAGCATTATGTTGACAACAGAATTGAATAGCTATAGAGATTTGGCTCTCTCTCCTTAAAGGTAAAGGTAAAGGTTCCCTTGCTCGAAAGCCAGTCGAATCCAACTCTAGGGTTGTGGTGCTCATTTCCGTTTCAAAGCCGAAGAGCCAACGCTGTCCAAAGACGTTTCCGTGGTCATGTGGCTGGCATGACTAAACACCAAGGCGCATGGAATGCTGTTACCTTCCCACTGAAGTGGTACCTATTTATCTACTTGCAATTTCTTGCTTTCGAACTGCTAGGTTGGCAGGACCTGCAACTAAAGACGGGAGCTCACTCCGTCTCTCTCCTTAGAACTAGGGATACTCAAACACTCACTCATTTGGCTCATGTCCTGTCCACCCAGCATGTATATGATTTTTCAATGATTAGTTTGACTGTCAATCCATTTGTGGCTGTTTGGCAACTGCTTCACTATATCCCTTCCTGACTGTGCAGTAGAACTCAATAGAGTTTTCACACATGCACATTCTCACTCAGTCTAATTGAATTCTCTACCCCCCTCTCTGTCCATGCTCCACTGAGAAGTCAATAGTTTAAATAGACTATCAGGACAGTCACAAAGCAGTCATATACAAATGCTGTCTTTTAATAAAATTCTACCCTTCAGCATCCTCCTCTCCACCCCCCACCCTGTGCCCTAGATTCTCCTCATTTAGGATTTGCAAAGCCCAATGTATCAATATTTATTCATATAGGCTAGATTATTTATTTATTTATTTGTTTGTTTGTTTATTTTAAATCCCGCCTTCCCCGCCAAGGCAGGCTCAGGGCGGCTTACACAAAGGTATAAAACAACTAAAACAAGAATTAAATAAAATCAGAACAATGCAATTATAAATATTATAAAATATAAAGTGCTAGTTTGCATCAGATGGCAGGCATACCAGCATCCACAGGTGACAGCTGGCTGACATTGCAGTCTGGGTTGATTGGCTGTCAACAATGTTGTTAGTGTTAGGGCCAGGGCCACAGATTCTTGGGTGCAGCTCCCTAATTGAAGGCCTGGGGGGGGAAGAGCTCCATCTTGCAGGCCCTGCGGAACTGTAAAAGGTCCCGCAGGGCCCTGATGTCCTCCGGGAGCACATTCCACCAGTGCGGAACCACCACTGAAAAGGCCCTGGCCCTCATCGCAGCCAGCCTGGCTTCCCCAGGGCCCAGTAGGGCCAAGTGGTTTTGGGACCCTTATCGTAGTGCTCTCTGGGGAACATGTGGGGAAAGGTGATCCCTTATGTATGTAGGCCCCTGACCATATAGCGCTTTAAAGGTAAGAACCAGCACCTTGAACTGACCGGTATGCTATAGGCAGCCAGTGCAGTGCTTTTAGCGCAGGCTGGATGTACTCCTGCATTGGAAGACCCAACAGCAGCCTGGCCGCCGCATTCTGCACCGGCAGCAGCTTCCAGATTTGGGACAAGGGCAGCCCCATGTAGAGAGCATTACAGTAGTCCAATCTCGAGGTGACCATTGCATGGATCACTGTTGCCAGGTCATTGCGTTCGAGGAAGGGAACCAACTGCTTGATCAGCAGAAGATGATAAAAGGCTGACTTCAGAGTGGCTGCTACCTGAACCTACATCTTTAAGGAGGCATCCAGGAGCACTCCCAAACTCCTAACCTCCAGCGCTGGCACCAACAGCGCCCCAATGAAGGTTGGGAGTGGGATCCCTACCCTCGGACCACTTTGACTCAGGCACAGAACCTCCGTCTTCACCGGATTCAATTTCAGTCGACTCAGTCTAAGCCAACCAGCCACAGCTTTCGGCACCAAGTCTAGATCTTCTGGGTTAGAGTCAGACTGGCTGTCCAACAGCAGATAGAGCTGGGTGTCATCCATGTATTGATGACACTCTAGCCCATAACTCCGGGCAATCTGGGCAAGGTGGCGCATGTAGATGTTAAATAACATTGGGGAAAGCACTGGCCACCCAACAGCAGATAGAGCTGGGTGTCATCTGCATATTGGTGACAACCCAGCCCATAACTCCAGGCAATCTGGGCAAGGGGATGCATGTAGATGTTAAATAGCTTCAGGGACAGCATTGCTCCTTGGGGCACTCTGCATATTAACGGGTTCCTTTGGGACAGTTGTTGCCCAATGGCCACCCTTTGTCCCCGACCCTGAAGGAATGAGGTAAGCCACTACAAGGCAAACCCTTGAATCCAAGTGTTGGCTAGGTGGTGGGTCAGTAGCTGGTAGTCGACCATGTCAAATGCCGCCGACAGGTCCAACCATAACAACACCGCCAAACTGCCCTGATCCAGATGCCTCCAGAGGTTGTCTGTGTGGGTAACCAGTGCTGTCTCCGTCCCATGGTTTGGTTGGAAGACAGACTGGAAGGGATATAATGCGGAGGTGTCATCCAAAAACCCCCGCAACTGAATTGCTACCGCCCTCTCAATTAATTTGCCCAAATAGGGCAAATTGGACACCGGCCGGTAGCTAGCCAATTCAGCTGGGTCCAGAGATGGTTTTTTTTAGGAGAGGTCATACAACCGCCTCCTTGAGTGCCCAAGAGAACAGCCCCTCAGAGAGGGACTTGTTGATAATTTCACTTAGGGTACCTCGTAGCCCGTTGCAACCTGCTTTAATTAGCCACGATGGACACGGATCAAGGCTGCAGGTGGTAGGATGAACAGTTAAGAGTAATTTGTCGACTTCCTCTAGGCTGAGTGGACTGAAGTAATCCAGAACTTGACAAGTGGGATCTGAGTATTAACTCTGCTGAAAGTATCTACAAAGAAAAAAAATTACATTTGTGTACTCTATGTCCTATTCCTATGAACTATTTTGCTTGAGTTATTAATTTATAGGATTCTATCATAAGGGCCAGAATTAGTTAAGGACAAAACTGGCTCTCTTAATCTAGTCTTGCAAAATACCACTCTAAATTCAGTATCATGTTTCAATTTTTTTACAATATTGCTGGCCTTCACATGTGTGACTACTTAGCTATTGTAGCAAAAAAGCAGGTGGCACTTTCGTTCAGCCCTTGTATGTGGACTCCATATGAACCTTCTCACCACAGGAAATGTGAAGAATGGTTTACAGATTTTTAATGTTACTTCTTGCAGGTACTAAAGCTGATCAACAGAATCAGGGTATTAGATAAATGGTAAAAAGTAAAGAGATTAAAATACCTTCTTAGGAAAATAGTTTTGAAGTACATTTTCTGCTGCCGCCCTTCTTTACCATGCAAATCAGTTCCTGTGTATTAACAGTGTGGACGCTAGATGGCTAAAAGAGCCCAGTCACATTAATATTCCTTCCTGCATTGTCTGGCCGTGAGAAAATAAGAACCCTGTCATCAATTAGAATGGTGATGATGAACCATCCAAAAATAGGGCAGCAAATGTGGTAAGTGCCCCTGTGGTTTGCCAATTACCTAAATTATTTTCAGTAGTTTCATGGACCAGCTACAGTGAATACAGATGGAAAGCACATGCTGCCTAGAATGCAATGTGGTTAAAATAATCTTTTGAATCAGCTGAAGGAATGCTCTGTTCGCCATATGTCCCAAATTGCAGGAGACATTTAAATTTCTATCCCTTCTCCCATTCTCCAGCTTTTAATACAGTCCTCTCTGTACCAACTGTATCATTCATCCTACCTGGCAACTATTTGGTTTTGAGGCTAGACCCCCTGATATGCGAAAGGACAGCTCTGCTAATTGGGCAGGGTTGCTCTTAAGTGAAAGCAGGCACACTATGGAGTTAACATGCAGAATTAGCCAAACTTCCAGCACTGTACTGACTTCATGAAAAATATGCCCTGGTAGGGAATGATGATGACTTATGCTGAATTTGACCATTGGTCCATCTAGCCATGACAGTCTACTAGTGGATCTCCAAGTCCTCAGGCTGAGGTCTTTCCCACTGCTATCATGAGAACTGCTGAGAAATGACTGTAGCCAGACTTTGTGCATTCTATGTGCTGAACTCCTGAACTAGAACGTTCTGTCCCAGCAGAACTGTAATGAGGTGATAGTCAAAGAAGTATGCGCTGAACTACTGAACTAGAATGTTCTGTCCCGGCAGAACTGTAATGAGGTGATAGTCAAAGGAGAAGTGACATAACAAGGATTGTGAGAGGCTGTTTAGAGTTGAAAAGAAGCCATGGCAACTGGGATAGTAAGAGGCTGGGAGAAAGAAGCAGCGCGGCTAAGAAAAACATGAAATTGGCTATTTTAATATTTTTGAATGCACCTCTTTAGCATGAAAACTTCGGCCACTTCTCTTATGGACTATCCAAGGCAATTACTAAATTTTACTCTGTTTTATTATGCTAATTCATAATCTAGTGTGCTCCAAAGATTAAAGGAAAATGAAATTAAAGCTAGCAAATCAAAGGGTAACAACTTTATAATGCCTCTTTAATTTAGGAAAATACAATTAGAGTCACACAGAGCCACAATTGACTATGAATACCAAGAGGAATGTAATTGACAAAGTAAATGTTACAGACAAAAGCCATACAAAATCAAAGAAAATGTCAATAAACTTCAGTGCCACTGATTTGCGTGAGTGAGCCCATTTAACTTAAGAAGTCTACAAGTCCTTGGGGACATGCATTGGCCTAGCATACTGTAATGACTGTGTGTGGAATTAATAGAAGATTTCACATAAATGTTATTGACTTTGAGCTACTACATAACCCTTCGGATTCTTATGTCCAGCATTTTGATGAGTGTGCCAATCATCCACCCATAAGCACGCACATATTTGCCCAAACTTGTACATCTGAGCAGTCTTTTATTTAAATACAGGAGATGCTGTGTACAGTTACTTCCAGTGGCAGTACCTTGCTTTTGTTGATAGGGGCTTCCTCTGTCAATTTCATGCCACTCACTGATCCATCCTTAGAAAGTTTATTATGTGATACCATGCATAATTTCAGCTGCTGCTCATAACAAGTAAGTCATGGCTCCTTCCAGTGTTATCTTAGTAACAGGACTACTGCTTTTGCACAGCTCCTTCTCACAGTCTTGGGATAGTATATGCAATGAGGAGATAATAGTGCCATTATGCTCCATCCATCTCCTCTCATGTTGCCTCCATGCTTGAGAGGAAATGGATGTAGCGTAATGGCAGAGTCTCAGTTAACTACTCTCACCATTCCGCAATTAAGGATACATCATTCTCCAGTGTAGACATATTTATTTCCTTCATTATGTTTCCCCCCAGAATTGAACCCAAATAAATGGTAACCATATAAACTAAGCTTGTTTTCCTGAATCTCTTCAACATCTTCATTATGTTGTTGCTAGTTTACTGCTCACCCTCTACCTATATGTATGGCCTGGTAACTTCCATTCCATTGTTGCAGGGTTTTTTGAATGACACCTCCGCATTAGATCTCTTCCAGTCCGGCTTCCGACCAGGCCATGGGATGGAGACAGCACTGGTTGCCCGCACGGATGATCTTTGGAGGCATCTGGATCAGGGTGATTTGGCTGTGTTGCTGTTGTTAGACCTGTCGGCGGCATTCAACATGATCAGCCACCAGCTACTGGCCCACCACCTCGCTGACACTGGGATTCAGGGGTCTGCCTTACAATGGCTCTCCTCGTTCCTTTAAGGTCGGGGACATAGGGTGGCCATGGAGAGCAGTTGCCCCAAAGGCACCCATTAATATGCAGAGTGCCCCAAGGACCTGGCATTGAAAGCTGTGGCTGGTTGGCTTAGGCTGAGTTGACTGAAATTGAATCTGATGAAGACAGAGGTTCTGTGCCTGAGTTGGAGCAGTCCACGGGTAGGGATGCCACTCCCAACCTTCGATGGGGCACCGTTGGTGCCAGCGTCAAAGGTGAAGAGTTTGGGAGTGCTCCTGGATGCCTCCTTAATTATGGAGGCCCAGGTAGCAGCCACTGCGAAATCACCCTTCTATCACCTTTAGTTGATTACGCAGTTGGTTCCCTTCCTCAAATGCAATGACCTGGCAACTGTTATCCATGCGATGGTCACCTCGAGGTTGGATTACTGTAATGCTCTCTACATGGGGCTACCCTTGTCTCAAATCTGGAAGCTGCTGCTGGTGCAGAATGCAGCAGCCAGGCTGTTGCTGGGCTTCCATATGCGGGAGAACATCCAGCCTGTGCTAAAAGCACTGCACTGGCTGCCTATAGCATACTGAATCCGGTTTAAGGTGCTGGTTCTTACCTTTAAAACACTATATGGTCAGGGGCCTACATACCCAAAGGACCTCCTTTCCCCACATATTCCCTGGAGAGCACTATGATTGGGGTCCCCAAACCATCTGGCCATTCCAGGCCCTGGGAAGCCAGGCTGGCTGTGACGAAGGCCAAGGCCTTCTCAGTGGCAGCTCCATACTGGTGGGATGAGCTCCCAGAAGACATCAGGGCCCTGCGGGACCTTATACGGTTCTGCAGGGCCTGCAAGATGGAGCTCTTCCACCAGGCCTTTGACTAGGGAGCCACACTATATTTATTTAAGCCGTGGCCCCAATATCGATATCAACAGCAATATTGATGTTGATAGTAACAGTGTTAACATTGCTAGTACAGCTGAATATAGCCTGGACCGTGATGTTTATTGACTGTATGTTCTGTTGGATGCTGCCACCACCCACCATTACATATGCACTATCGTAGCACTAGCACTTTGTATGTTTTATATGTATATTGTTAGCTTACTCTGTACGTTGGTCTCAAAACTGCAATAATAAACTATGTATACTGTTATGATTATAATATGTTTCTGAATTTATTTAAATCTGTTTTAGTTGTGCAATACTCTATTTTATGGAAGCCGCCCTGAGCCTGCCACGGAAGGGAGAGTGGGGTATAAATTAAATAAATAAGTATTTGAAGAAGTGGGAGTGCACGTGAAAGCTTATACCATGAATAAAATTTTGTTGGTCTTAAAGGTGCCACTGGACTTGAACTTTCTTCCACGGCTTCAGACCAACACAGCTACCCACCTGAATCTCTCTGCAGTACTGGCAGTCATGGAGGAAATGGCTTGAAACTGTGTAACAAAAAATGTTAGGCTGATCTGAAAAATTGGAAAGGATTGCATGCCAACTGACAAAAAAGTAATGATTTCTTTAAATACACTTTAAAAAATAAAGACATTTTTTATTTAGTCCACTTTTTTCTATATTCCACAACCAGCTAGTTGAAGACACTCTTTAGATAAGATGTTTAGTATATTTGTTTTTGTGTGTGTTTTTTTAAGCCCCCGGAGGGGATTTTTTATTAATTTTTTAAACACTACAAAAACTAGAACAGAAAAAGGGAAAGGGAAAGCTACATACAAGGGAGAAAGTAAAGAACCCACTACGAACTAAAAACCCAAGAGAGGAGATCTCCAACTAGCTTTTTATACTTCATTCAGACTTTTCATCTTTGTACTTCTTATGAACTGTGTCAATCTTTTAGCCCTTTTAACCATCCCCAGTTACATTTAATTGCCCAATAACAGTGCCCCCCATCATCCCCTAGAACCCAAGTTCTCAAAGGCACAATTCAGAGTCCTTCA
>NW_015166450.1:87342-99522 GCF_001447785.1 Gekko japonicus | reverse complement strand
TGGCACCCCTTGGAAGCGCAGGACAATATTAGCCTTATCCATTTGCACTTGCAGCATCTGATCTTCCAAAGATACAGTTTTCTTTTCCAATTTTTGCACTTTTTTCCTCACTATCTGCGTTGTCTCAGCCATTTCCTTTACTTTCTCAGCATCCTGCTTCATTACTTGAATCAAATCCGTTATTTGCGTTTGTTGAGCAGTAATGCTTGTTGTCACAACTTGCAGCTGCTTTTGTTGTTCAGTAATATTCGCTGTTACCACAGACATCTGTTCTTTAAAGACATTGAGCTGTTCCAGCAGAGGGCGCATGACCTCTGTCATCGCCTTCGTCATCTCACTGGTCGTTTCCGGCACCTTCGGGGACTCTAGAATGCTGGTTATTCCATTTTAAAATAAGGCTGTTAAAAATTAGGGTAGGTTTCATCTTATCCTTCTCAATACCTGAAATGCTCTATATAGTTATATTATATTTTATTTTGAAGCATTAGTTTCATTCTGCTTACTAGCATAGAGAAATTCATCCCACAAATGAAAAACTTCTTGAATTTGACAGAATTTGGTAATGATTTCTTGAAATTTACAACCAGCATATTTATGCAGGGCTGTGATAGAAGCTTTCATAAGGCTTATAGGTCCATAGAGGGGCCATAAATTAAACCAAATAGGTGTTTCACACAGTAAGTTCTCATTCTTTTTCTCCAACCTTTTTTATTTTCTCTGACTTCTCATTTCTCCAATCTCTTATCTCATCTGTTCCAATTTATTTTAATTATCATGTTTCAATCCTTGATAATATGCTAGATTAAATGCTAGAGTGAATATATCGTGAAGTATTTATCTACATCAAATGAAATATTTCAATTGATGGGACTATTATAACAATGATTTCTTTAAATGCTTTGAAGAAGTATTGAATTCATTTGCACTTAAATAATTTTGTTCATAAATGAAGTTATAAAAATACTCCCACCGTTCTAATATGTTTTGACTTTCTGCTTCCTTCTATCTGGTGTATAGTCATGCCACCATATCTGATGGCAGTGTGATCTTATGGTCCTTTGGATTTTGAGATTAACAATTTTAGCATATTCATTAATATAATATCATATACATATATACAAAAACATACAGTTAGTATTGTATCTAACTAAAATACCTGTTCAAGTTCTCAAAATATTCTCAATAATCTCACAGTGGTCTAAAAGTTCCTGTGTTCTACCTCTTTGTAAAACAAGCTTTGCAGAAACTGAACCATTTTAATGAACTGTAGTCTTTGGTTTGGAGTGGAACATTTAAGGTCATTGTATACAGTTGTCTCCCCAAATTTAATACTTGCATTACAAATGGCAGGTGTTATTTTTCCTCACTGCTGAATTCTTGTTTTGTGTCTAGGAATAGCAACAATAGAGTCACATTTATGAACTTTGCATAATTATTCACATTAAGCAACAGATCCCTTGCAACCCTATCATGTCAGATCTTGACTACAGACATCTGAGAAAAGCCACATTCAGCCATTAAACTCAGGCTAGTCATTGCAGGATTGTTGCGAGGATTAATGCTCCCTCTAAACTGTGGAGTCTTGTGAGCAAAAATTCTACTTTGTGAGCTATTGGCATTAAAGTTGTGAGTGAGTGATTTGGCTACTGCATAAATTACTTTGCTCTGGAGCCATCCTTCCTGAGCTAAGACAAAAATGTGTGAGCTAGAGGCTAAAAAACTGTGAGCTAGTTCACACTAACTCAGCTTAGAGGGACCACAGTAAATCTTGTGCGCACTGTTCTGAGTTTGGAGGATAATAGCTAAACTACCAATGTTTGTATTGCTGTAACAAGTCTTAACTGTACTCCTGTGTAGACGTGCTTGGTATAAAAATCCTTAGGATCAGGCTATAAGGCAGGTCACATCACAGATTAGTTGTTTGAACAGAAAATATTAATACTTGTACCTTAAAAAAATAAAATAAGAAATGATCCTTGGGAACATATTAGGTTTAAAGGAGTTTGTTGTAAATATTTTATTTATATATCAAATTTATATCCCACTCCATGTGCCCTGAACAGGACTCATGGTGGCTAACAACATAAAGTACACTAGAAAAAATAATACTCCATCTTTCTGTGTTATACCTCTGAAGATGCCAGTCACAGCTGCTGATGAAACATTGGGTACTACAATGCCAAGACCATGGCCATACAGCCTGGAAAATCTACAGCAACTAATGAACTCTGGCCGTGAAAGCCTTCGACAACAAATTAAAAATATCTCACAGTTTAAATCTTTCATCTAACAAGCAGGGGAGGGTGTATGGGTTCTGGAGACACAGCTGGAGCATAATTCATTAGCTGTCTTGTGGATCAAAGTCACCCAAAAGCTGCTCAAAAAACAGCAGCCTTGCATGCCCTGCAGAACCTAGAGAGGCACCCATCTCTTCAGGCAGCTGGTTCCCCAGGACAGGGGCCACGACCAAGAAGGCCCTCCCCCTTGTTAACACCAGGAGGACAATTCATGGACCAAGGACCTTCAATACATTCTGAGATGATGGTGGGAGAAGATGGGGAAGATCATGCAGGGAACATCATGGGGAAACAAGATTTTAGAAATTCAAAGGATAATATTGACCTCAAATTTTGAATAAACCGGGGCACAGCCTGGTTTCTGTGTACAGGAGAACAAGGTTGTGGAATGTTGTAGTAGTATAATGGACAGTGCCAATGCGGATTACCAGTGGTGTATTTCACATTGGAATTCACTTTTGCCTCCAAAACTCAATGTAAATAGAAAACTAGCAAAACAGGTTGAAAATTTCTATCCCTCTTTTGCTTGCTGTATTGATTTTCTAGTTAAGTGGCTCTTCCTGTAACTTCCTTAGGCTAGAGGAAATCTAGAACTTCCTCTAGTTTAGCCCAGGTTATCACCTACTAGGATATGTTGGAATTGTCTTTTAAAATTTTCATAATGCCTCTTGATTATAGCACACGCACACACATAAACAGAGACTTCTTACACTACTGCTTTTTAAATATTGTAATCTTGGGCTAGCAGTTTTACCAAAAGGAGGGGGGAATTCAAATGAATATTTAAAAATATGAATCGTCATCCTCAGACGTTTTCTCCATTGGGAAGAAAAAAAGTTAAGTGGCTCTTCCTGTAACTTCCTTAGGCTAGAGGAAATCTAGAACTTCCTCTAGTTTAGCCCAGGTTATCACCTACTAGGATATGTTGGAATTGTCTTTTAAAATTTTCATAATGCCTCTTGATTATAGCACACGCACACACATAAACAGAGACTTCTTACACTACTGCTTTTTAAATATTGTAATCTTGGGCTAGCAGTTTTACCAAAAGGAGGGGGGAATTCAAATGAATATTTAAAAATATGAATCGTCATCCTCAGACGTTTTCTCCATTGGGAAGAAAAAAAAAAAGAGGTATAAATAAATAAAAATAAGCTGCATGAGGGAACAGACTGCAGTAAGCTTCAAATTCATATCCAATCGTAAAGTCAAAAGAGCCTCAACAATTTTGCTTCTTTGGGTACTTTTCTGCTTTATAGTTATGACTGGCAGAGACATTTCCATTCATCCCAAACAAAACCAAAAACAAAAGAAAAATGTCACAAGAATATTTATGCAGGGATGCTTTCAGGTCTGACTTTAGATTCCTAATGGGGCAATCGTGTGCAGAGTTATTCCAGTTTAAGCACCAACTCTGATGGACTTAATTGCAATACAGAAAATAAATTTTGATCCCTTAGTATTCAATTATTCCCCAAAATCAATGGGGGCACATCCTGAGAGGGGAAAAAATTGTTAATGCAATATCAGGATTTCAGGGATAGTGAGATAGCATCAAAGATTAATACAAAGTCCATGTGGATGAATAAAATAGCACACCACAGAAAGCTGAAATGATACTGTTTCTTATTCAAACAGTATCCCTTCATATTTTTGGTACGTAAACATGCAGCTGGCTGTACAAGATCAGTCCGCCAACAGCCTGATGAAAGCAGCCTGAATTTTATTAGTTTGTTGATCTCAGGTGCAATATATCCTGATCTCTGATCTTTGAAAGGCAGAATATTCGGGTCTTGTTTATTTTTTCTTATGTCTCTCTTTTACAAAGATAATCATCTTTAATAGCTTTTTAATGAAAACATTGACTTTTTCTACCACCTTGTCTCTTCCTTCACAATCGCTTGCCCAACATTTACATACATAATCATGTAGGTTATACGACATGTAGTCCTTTGGAATTAAAAAAAGGTCACCTGATTACATAGGCATACCATATCTGCATCTGTGCCAGTTAAAGACAAGCTGAGGTAGCCAGAGAATCTCTATAAATGGATAACACAACATAACTTCAATGTGAAGTTTAGCCAAAAATCATGAATTCTCTAAAGCAAATTTATGGACCGAGAGTCAAATAACGAATTTCTTTAGCATTTGACAGTGCATCAGGTATCAGATAGTTATTATGTAATAAATAATTCATCTCACATAACCACTTGCTATGTAAATGATAGTCTATATATGTATATATATTAAAAGCATTTAGTACTTAGAATAAAATGGACAGCTGGGGCCATATGAATATCATTCAGGCTACATTACTGTTACCATTCCCCTGTGAGTTTTTAACTCTTTTCACTTCTAAGGCATGCAATGATGACCTTAATTGATGAAAGCACTCATTCAGTTGTCTCCAAAATGTTTACTGCCCTCCCCCCAATCACTCTAAAATAGCTTCAGATTCTATTGTTTTTATTTTGGCCATGATGTTTGAAGAAATATGTTCTCATTTCATTCAGAAATCAGAAAGCAGTCAGTATCTAACATATGATGACCAAAAATAAATAATAATAATAATATATGTTGACCAAGTTTTCACTGTGAAGGACTATGATGATTATCAGGGAGAGGACATCACCTTCCAATGATATTGCTTATCTTGATTTTAAACACCTGTTCTTTTTTACAGATGGACTTGGGAGGGATTCTTTCTGCAGTCTGAATTCTCTCTCTGAAAGGATAGGAGCCATCTTCCCTGCCCAAGGCAGCATTCTGAGTCTGATGAAGGTCTATAGACTTGAATCCTATGAGATTGTTCCCCTCATGCTCCTTGCCAGCTGCTGCAGAGGCTGTCCTCCACTGCAGTGTTTATTTCCTGTGCCACCAGCACTGTTTGTCAAGGGCTTTTTGAAAAACTTTGGTCTTATGGAAGCAGAAATGCTAGCAGCAGATTATTGTTGCAGAAAACATAACTAAATCCTATTTAGGTCCCCATTGGGAGAAAAGCAGGTTATGAATATCTAAAAAGATAAATCATAAATAAATTTAGGCCCTGGGTCCACCTTTCTGCCCAGGCAATATGTCAATTCCTTTTTTGCTAATCTAGGCATGGAAACCTTTTCAGGAAACCAAGCATGCAACTAAATAATCTAGGCAGAATCTTTCATAAAATATGGGTTCAAACTAGGGTTGCCAGACCCCCAGTGGGTGCAGGGGATTCCCCCATGCCCAGCTCATCTTTCCCACTACTGCAAAAAATAAGAAGGCTGTTGGGTTGACAAAAAATAAATAAACCAGATTGTTGAGCTGACGCTCTGTTTTGGGGGCAAAACTCTATGGTCAAATTGCCCTCAAACCATAGTTTTGCCCAAAACCAGAGCATTCCCTCCCTCCCATCACTTCCGGGTGATGTCAGCATGTCACCTGATGTTGCTCTTGAGGGAGATTTCCTCCCACCCTCTAAACTGTGGAGTCTTGTGAGCAAAAATTCTACTTTGTGAGCTATTGGCATTAAAGTTGTGAGTGAGTGATTTGGCTACTGCATAAATTACTTTGCTCTGGAGCCATCCTTCCTGAGCTAAGACAAAAATGTGTGAGCTAGAGGCTAAAAAACTGTGAGCTAGTTCACACTAACTCAGCTTAGAGGGACCACAGTAAATCTTGTGCGCACTGTTCTGAGTTTGGAAGATAATAGCTAAACTACCAATGTTTGTATTGCTGTAACAAGTCTTAACTGTACTCCTGTGTAGACGTGCTTGGTATAAAAATCCTTAGGATCAGGCTATAAGGCAGGTCACATCACAGATTAGTTGTTTGAACAGAAAATATTAATACTTGTACCTTAAAAAAATAAAATAAGAAATGATCCTTGGGAACATATTAGGTTTAAAGGAGTTTGTTGTAAATATTTTATTTATATATCAAATTTATATCCCACTCCATGTCCCCTGAACAGGACTCATGGTGGCTAACAACATAAAGTACACTAGAAAAAATAATACTCCATCTTTCTGTGTTATACCTCTGAAGATGCCAGTCACAGCTGCTGATGAAACATTGGGTACTACAATGCCAAGACCATGGCCATACAGCCTGGAAAATCTACAGCAACTAATGAACTCTGGCCGTGAAAGCCTTCAACAACAAATTAAAAATATCTCACAGTTTAAATCTTTCATCTAACAAGCAGGGGAGGGTGTATGGGTTCTGGAGACACAGCTGGAGCATAATTCATTAGCTGTCTTGTGGATCAAAGTCACCCAAAAGCTGCTCAAAAAACAGCAGCCTTGCATGCCCTGCAGAACCTAGAGAGGCACCCATCTCTTCAGGCAGCTGGTTCCCCAGGACAGGGGCCACGACCAAGAAGGCCCTCCCCCTTGTTAACACCAGGAGGACAATTCATGGACCAAGGACCTTCAATACATTCTGAGATGATGGTGGGAGAAGATGGGGAAGATCATGCAGGGAACATCATGGGGAAACAAGATTTTAGAAATTCAAAGGATAATATTGACCTCAAATTTTGAATAAACCGGGGCACAGCCTGGTTTCTGTGTACAGGAGAACAAGGTTGTGGAATGTTGTAGTAGTATAATGGACAGTGCCAATGCGGATTACCAGTGGTGTATTTCACATTGGAATTCACTTTTGCCTCCAAAACTCAATGTAAATAGAAAACTAGCAAAACAGGTTGAAAATTTCTATCCCTCTTTTGCTTGCTGTATTGATTTTCTAGTTAAGTGGCTCTTCCTGTAACTTCCTTAGGCTAGAGGAAATCTAGAACTTCCTCTAGTTTAGCCCAGGTTATCACCTACTAGGATATGTTGGAATTGTCTTTTAAAATTTTCATAATGCCTCTTGATTATAGCACACGCACACACATAAACAGAGACTTCTTACACTACTGCTTTTTAAATATTGTAATCTTGGGCTAGCAGTTTTACCAAAAGGAGGGGGGAATTCAAATGAATATTTAAAAATATGAATCGTCATCCTCAGACGTTTTCTCCATTGGGAAGAAAAAAGAGGTATAAATAAATAAAAATAAGCTGCATGAGGGAACAGACTGCAGTAAGCTTCAAATTCATATCCAATCGTAAAGTCAAAAGAGCCTCAACAATTTTGCTTCTTTGGGTACTTTTCTGCTTTATAGTTATGACTGGCAGAGACATTTCCATTCATCCCAAACAAAACCAAAAACAAAAGAAAAATGTCACAAGAATATTTATGCAGGGATGCTTTCAGGTCTGACTTTAGATTCCTAATGGGGCAATCGTGTGCAGAGTTATTCCAGTTTAAGCACCAACTCTGATGGACTTAATTGCAATACAGAAAATAAATTTTGATCCCTTAGTATTCAATTATTCCCCAAAATCAATGGGGGCACATCCTGAGAGGGGAAAAAATTGTTAATGCAATATCAGGATTTCAGGGATAGTGAGATAGCATCAAAGATTAATACAAAGTCCATGTGGATGAATAAAATAGCACACCACAGAAAGCTGAAATGATACTGTTTCTTATTCAAACAGTATCCCTTCATATTTTTGGTACGTAAACATGCAGCTGGCTGTACAAGATCAGTCCGCCAACAGCCTGATGAAAGCAGCCTGAATTTTATTAGTTTGTTGATCTCAGGTGCAATATATCCTGATCTCTGATCTTTGAAAGGCAGAATATTCGGGTCTTGTTTATTTTTTCTTATGTCTCTCTTTTAAAAAGATAATCATCTTTAATAGCTTTTTAATGAAAACATTGACTTTTTCTACCACCTTGTCTCTTCCTTCACAATCGCTTGCCCAACATTTACATACATAATCATGTAGGTTATACGACATGTAGTCCTTTGGAATTAAAAAAAGGTCACCTGATTACATAGGCATACCATATCTGCATCTGTGCCAGTTAAAGACAAGCTGAGGTAGCCAGAGAATCTCTATAAATGGATAACACAACATAACTTCAATGTGAAGTTTAGCCAAAAATCATGAATTCTCTAAAGCAAATTTATGGACCGAGAGTCAAATAACGAATTTCTTTAGCATTTGACAGTGCATCAGGTATCAGATAGTTATTATGTAATAAATAATTCATCTCACATAACCACTTGCTATGTAAATGATAGTCTATATATGTATATATATTAAAAGCATTTAGTACTTAGAATAAAATGGACAGCTGGGGCCATATGAATATCATTCAGGCTACATTACTGTTACCATTCCCCTGTGAGTTTTTAACTCTTTTCACTTCTAAGGCATGCAATGATGACCTTAATTGATGAAAGCACTCATTCAGTTGTCTCCAAAATGTTTACTGCCCTCCCCCCAATCACTCTAAAATAGCTTCAGATTCTATTGTTTTTATTTTGGCCATGATGTTTGAAGAAATATGTTCTCATTTCATTCAGAAATCAGAAAGCAGTCAGTATCTAACATATGATGACCAAAAATAAATAATAATAATAATATATGTTGACCAAGTTTTCACTGTGAAGGACTATGATGATTATCAGGGAGAGGACATCACCTTCCAATGATATTGCTTATCTTGATTTTAAACACCTGTTCTTTTTTACAGATGGACTTGGGAGGGATTCTTTCTGCAGTCTGAATTCTCTCTCTGAAAGGATAGGAGCCATCTTCCCTGCCCAAGGCAGCATTCTGAGTCTGATGAAGGTCTATAGACTTGAATCCTATGAGATTGTTCCCCTCATGCTCCTTGCCAGCTGCTGCAGAGGCTGTCCTCCACTGCAGTGTTTATTTCCTGTGCCACCAGCACTGTTTGTCAAGGGCTTTTTGAAAAACTTTGGTCTTATGGAAGCAGAAATGCTAGCAGCAGATTATTGTTGCAGAAAACATAACTAAATCCTATTTAGGTCCCCATTGGGAGAAAAGCAGGTTATGAATATCTAAAAAGATAAATCATAAATAAATTTAGGCCCTGGGTCCACCTTTCTGCCCAGGCAATATGTCAATTCCTTTTTTGCTAATCTAGGCATGGAAACCTTTTCAGGAAACCAAGCATGCAACTAAATAATCTAGGCAGAATCTTTCATAAAATATGGGTTCAAACTAGGGTTGCCAGACCCCCAGTGGGTGCAGGGGATTCCCCCATGCCCAGCTCATCTTTCCCACTACTGCAAAAAATAAGAAGGCTGTTGGGTTGACAAAAAATAAATAAACCAGATTGTTGAGCTGACGCTCTGTTTTGGGGGCAAAACTCTATGGTCAAATTGCCCTCAAACCATAGTTTTGCCCAAAACCAGAGCATTCCCTCCCTCCCATCACTTCCGGGTGATGTCAGCATGTCACCTGATGTTGCTCTTGAGGGAGATTTCCTCCCACCAGCCAGCTGGCCGGCAATAGACAGGAGCCTACAAAAGTGGGGAATCTCCCATCCTGAACTGGGGGGTGGTAACCCTAATTCCTAAAGAGGCATGAAGTCACTTCTGGGTTTTTCCTGGAAGCTATGTGATGTAGTTGCTGATGTGCCCCTGGTGTCCCACTGGTTGCTACAAACATACCCTTTTTGGCAAAACTCTTATTAAACTCTTATTGTCACAGAGAATCCATGATAAGCAATGAACATATAAATGGGAAACACAGGGTGATATAGGTGATATAGGCCCCCAAACTTAGAAGTTTCAGAAAGTCCTTCGTCTCAAGGTATTTCAAAATGTATCAAAGATGGTGTCAGCCACAACTTTCTTGGAATCCATGATAAGCAATGAACATATAAATGGGAAACACAGGGTGATATAGGTGATATAGGCCCCCAAACTTAGAAGTTTCAGAAAGTCCTTCGTCTCAAGGTATTTCAAAATGTATCAAAGATGGTGTCAGCCACAACTTTCTTGGGTTCCTTCCCACTTGGAACAAGTCCATCCAAAGATATGCAAATCATTATCACTTCACCAATGCCAGCCCTTGTTGCTAAGCATATTGAGTGAAAAATTGTTGAGAAGCATCAACTACTGCAGAATTCTGTGGTTTCTTTCCTAATGAAGATGGAGCTCTCAGGAAACATTATGCCAGTATTACTATGTATGTGCGGGTTCCCTGTAGATATGCTGGAGCAGATGTATCTCCCAGAATTTCTTTTACTCCTTTCTAACTTTATATTAATAACACAGAATTTAAAACAAACCAAGCAAAAAAACAGACCTCTCTCAGAATATTTATGTGTCTTAGTTTCAAGGCTTTTATATAACCTATGATTGGCCATTCAAAGACACCACAAACACCTGTAGGGGGTTAGAGGATTAAGTAATAAGAGTCAAGTCTCCTATGGGGACATGGCACTTATCATTATCATCTTTGCAGCAGAAATATTCAAACTGGTAATGATTTTATGGTGCCTGCTGTGTGAGATTTCAGCTTCAGTGTTACATTTAATAAAGCATTATCAGTAACGTTGGAACATGCTCCCATTATTGATAAGAGCTGTCCTTAGAAGACATTGGAAAGCTCAGTTGTAGTGGCAGGGGAATACAAAAAGGGGAAATAATGCAATTAAAGACCCCTCAGCAAGGTACATGATACACTGAAACTAGATTTCCAGCATAAGTAATGAAGAAAAATAAACAGCAAATGTATACATGCATTTTTTTAAAAATCTGCCAGAAATAGAATATATAAACAAATAACCAAATTGCAGAGAGGCCTGGCAGATACAGTGATCAAACAGATAAATAAATAGAAAATTACATAATGAATCATGATGACCAATATGTTTATCAAAGTAATAAATGAAGGCAAAGTAAAACTTCTTGGTTTAGTAGAGGAATATATGCACCTGCTGAGATGACAGTTAAGTTGTACTGCTAAGTCAAATTCTGATATTAACAGAGACAGCGGTCTGTATCTGGGATAGGTAAGGGTATGGGAATTAAGCAGTGAGGTAGTCATCTCCTGTGGTGATATCAGTACAAGTAAAAGTGTTTAATTGTAAACATTAAGTTAGGTGAGCACTTTGAAACATCAATTGAACAGCAATGTCTGGTAAACATGACTGCTTGCTAGAAGCACTCTGTGCTTTATCTCTACCCCAATGAGGTTGTTTTGCCATCAACGTTGGAGGGAAGCATTTTCAAAAACCCCTCCCCTTCCAAGGAAGGGCTTCCACAGGTAGGCTCATCTGGATTTCTTCCAGGATAGCTCAGTTAACATCAAGAATGTGGGGAAAGAGAGGTGTGATCTGCCCGTAAGAACAGACCTTCACTGTCCCCTCTGTGGACTTTCCTTGGCTCTTCCTACACCCTCCCTATAAGGTCTCATCTTTCAACTTTCAGTTTTTCTTCTTCTCTCCTTTACGTACAACAAGGATATTACAAAGCCATAATTAAAGCAGTTTAACAAAGATCTATCCCCCCTCCATTTGGTCTCATTTTTACATCATGACGACTCCTGTATCCTGGAAGGTAAATATTTTGCTTTGATTGGCAACATAAAGAACCTAGAAATCTTTCTGAACTGAGGGGGAGTGTATTAGACTAATGAGGCTGCTATCTTCAGTTAAAGCTTGCAACATAATGAATGAATATTTTTTTAAAAAACATTTTATTGTCAGGTTATAACAACATGTCCAATATTATAACATTCCTTCATTTCTATTATAGCCCTTTCCCCTCCCTCCCTCCCTCCCCTTCTCCAGGATTCCCGCAGTGATCCCACCCCTACCTAGTTTCTTTTCTTGTCTAATCCTTCCTCCCAAAACAAAGTTTAATAGGTAACTATTATTTTAACTACCTTTTTCATATGCTCTATCTCATAGGTAACATTTTTTTAACTACCATCGTCTTCTGTTCAACTCTTTACACATTCTATTCTTAATAATTATTAAAGCACAATAAGTTGTTCTTAACATCCCAATATTTCTCTAGATA
>NW_015166450.1:82076-87253 GCF_001447785.1 Gekko japonicus | reverse complement strand
ATTGATGACACCCAAGCCCATACCTCCGGGCAATCTGGGCAAGGGGGCGCATATAGATGTTAAACAATAGCGGGGAGAGAACAGCCCCCTGAGGCACCCCACACACTAGAGGGTGCCTCCGGGACTGCTGCTCCCCTATCACCACCCTTTGTCCCCGACCACGGAGAAAAGAGGTAAGCCATTGAAGGGCGAGCCCCTGAATCCCCACGTCGGCGAGACGGTGGGTCAGCAGCTGATGGTCGACCATATCGAATGCGGCCGACAGATCTAACAGATTTTATCATTTGTTCTTTCACCGTTTCATCTTCTGTATGCCATTTTAGTAATACCTTATAAATTTTAGATATCATTTTTTTACCCTTTTCCACCCACACATATTCCATTTCATTATATTTCCCCCTAAACCCAAACTCTCTTTTGTCAGATTTAAATAGGTCATAGATCTGTCTGTAGTTTAGCCAATCATATCCAAAGTCTATTTCTTCTCTTCCTTATGAATGAATATTTTTAAAGGAACTTTCAATGCTTTGCCTCTCTCAAGTACATCTGATATCAGTTTGATTTTGGAAATACAACTATAAATGGAAATAAAAGCTGATTATACTTCTAAGTATCTATAAACATTTGATATTGCTACAGGCCTGGCGTGATCTGGTCCATGGGGTCGTGAAGAGTCGGACTCGACTGTGCGACTAAACAACAGCAAATTTTTTAATTGGATTATTGTGTACAAGCAAAGTAGAATAAAAACCTGAAATTGCAGCTTTCAGGACCTGGAGGAGTTCCCCCCTCCCCTTCTTGCTATATCCATGGAATACCTTGCCTTGTTTTTCATTGATTGCTTATATTTTATTTATTTCTATCTATGCTGATTGGACATTTTTTGGTCTGAAAAAGGATTAAACAGCATTTTTAACCTTTATTTTTCTATTGGAGATTCTCCATCTTGGCTGGAATAACAGCTCTGACTCTCTGCCAAAACCTAAGATTTCAAGCAGTCCACGGGGAGTTTTCATGCTCTCAAGACTGGGCAAATATTAATTTTGCAACCTTATTTTGTACTTTCCCCCCAATTGACAACTGGATAAATCTTATACACCCTCTTTATAATATACTAACATCTAATTTTGTTTTGAAGCAATTATATTTAACCACACTAGTCTAACTAATATTAACACTATTTTTTATCTTCCCCCTTGTTAACCTATATTGATTGTATTAGTGTTTCCTGGTTAATATTAGTCCATATTTCATCCTTTCTTATTCTTTTTTTAACATATTTAACAGGTTAGTGTAATAAATTTCAGCTTGTAAACTTTGTCATTTAAAATTAAAGTTTTTTAAATATATTTTATTAGATTTCCACAATAATGCACATATCAATAGTAACTCATAATTAAACGTTTCATCCCATTAACACCCTATACTACTAGTAACATATTTTGAACAGCATCACCACAGACAAATATAATTACTTTTTTCTTCATATCATTCACTATATAAGCAATGATCAAGTATCAAGTACATACATCCATTGATAAACACTTTGAATCTATAATCTCTATAAACATTAAACCGACCGTCCCTCATGATCAACCTTACTCTCTCAACACACAATATTTTAAAAAATCCTATTTGTTCCAATATCTGTCAATAATAAATTTTTAGATTTGATATTATTTTAATTTATTTTTATTTTATTTGTATGCATGTTTTTTAATTTTTATTGTTATCTCCATATTTTCATTGTTTACTCCCCAGGATTGTCTTTTAGCAAAATTAACATAACATCTTTTATAAATTTTTAGTTTAGCAAAATAATATAACCTTCCAATTCTCCCATCATTTCCATTCAATATATAACAAACATTACAATACCCAAAATTTAACATCACGAATCTTATTATCCATTCCAACATTTATTTAATATTAACTTGACCCTCTTTCATATCTCTTAGTTACCTTCCAGAACCCCCTATCTACCTATTTACCACCACCCTTTCATTCCAAGTTGTACGTTTTCGGAAGAAAAAACAAGAGAAAGAAGAAAGAAAGAAAACCCACAAAATTTCCTACACATTTAAATTAATCAGAACAATTTCATTTCAATTTTATTCACTTTAAAAAAAGAGGGGGGAAAGGAAGAGAGAGAAAAAGGAGAAATCACATAATCTTTGTTACTACCTTCTCCTTTCCCTTTAAGATATTACCTCAATCCTCTTCCCTACAATTTAACTAATTTATCAACACCTTTGGGGCTATAATACATATATTAACAACCCTCTAATCATATCAATTCATTCCATTTTACAAACACCAACTCCTTAATCATATCAATTCATTCCATTTTATAAATTTTCAAAGGAGGAAAGAAACAAAAAAATACACACTTTCATATACTTTAAATTGTCTTCTATGACTCTGAAGCCTCTTCTTCCATAGCAACATGCCTATATGATTTTTCCCCTTACAAGGGTGGTAGTTCATTTTCAATCTCTTCTCAGTAGCTCTCAAAAATTCATGCCTCCATCTTATATTGTTCTTTTTAACCTTCCAAACAAATCTTTCTTGTCTCTTTCTTTTCCAATTTTTCTTCCTTTTAGAAAAAAGTCTTTGTACTTTTCTTTTTATTGCCTCCCTCTTCAAATAACTCACTTTGGTTGTCTTCTTATTTCGTTTTTGAGTCAATAGATATGACATCTCTATACTTTCCTTTTCATGCTGGCATGTAGAGATCTCTACAAAACACTGCCCATATTGCTCTGGTTTTTCACTACTCTCTATCTCCAATTGGGGATCATGGAAACTTGCAAACACTTGTTCAATGCCCTTTTGTATTCCCTCCTTCAAAATCCTTAAGAATTGTTCGACCGACATATATCCCACTAAGGTATTTTTGTCTATTTCCTCCTCCATGTCAGTTCCCCTTGCAAATGCCATTTTATTCACTTTATACACACTAAGTCATTCCAAATTCAAATTAAATATCACTCAGTTGAAATTTAAGTTACAAATTCCTTCAGTATCAGTTATTGAGCAGATGAAAGACAGGAACAAGAATCTAAATCTCTCGAAGGGAACAGTCATTATTACCCCAAGAAAACAAACACTCCACTCCTTCCCTTTCGCTTTTCTGGCCGCTTTCTTTTCCCATTCATGGCCATTCGTTCGGGGTATTTTGCTACATTCGTTCGGGGTATTTTGCTGGCCAATTTCTTTATACTTAAAGATGCATGTACTCACAATTCTATTTCTCTGTTGCTGCTGTTATTCACCAAACGCCTTGAATATATAGGTGAAAAACGGGAGGCAGCGGCTATGAGGGACATGGTGTCCATGCTCCTCTTCTCGCCCCACTCCTGCTTCAGGGCAGGAAGTGGACACCCCCCCCACATTGCCAGTCACGGGAGGGGCCATGACAAAGCCCCCTGCTCCAGCTCTCTCTCCGGGAGAGCTGGCTGGGTGCTCCCGAGACCTGGAGAACCCAAAATGGAGCGGAAAGGAATCGGGCATCTCGGAGCGATCCAAAGACTGCCCATCGCCGTGCCATGCCCAGGGCTCGTCATTTAAAATTAAAGTTGATAGTATCTGAAAGAAGTACAAAGAATTGAAAGCATTTATCATTGAAATGTTGTTCTACTACTTGTGTAAAATGTTGTCAGTGTTAGATAAGGCAAAGCTAAATTTCTAAATGTGTAAATGAGAAAACTGCATGATATATTTAAAGGAAGGAAAAGGCTCAGGAAATTTAAAATGGTGACTACTCATCTGAAGGACAGGAAAAAACAGGAACACGACAAGCTGTCACTCTCCAAATACAGCAATCTGAGCAAAATACACAAGACAAAATCAAACAAGAAATTAAGCAAGAAGCATCAAACCTCAGACAAGATATTAAGACAGGCCTGGCAGAAATTAAGACTCAACTCCAAGAACATACTCAAGAAATTTGACTAATTAAGGAAAAACTTAAGGAAATAGACCTGCACCAACAAATACAAGATTTATCTTAAGAAGAGGCTGCTCAAAAGTTTGAAGTTCTGGAGGTGCATTGCAGAAAATGCAATTTAGGTTTCGGAGGAGTACCAGAAGACTTCAGGAAGACAGACCTTGAAAACCATTGTTCAAAGCTCCTACAGGATTACTTGGAGGCTTCAGAAGATCCTCCTGTCATTGATCAAATGTACAGAATTAATTTAAGATTTGCGTCTAAGAACAGATTGCCCCAGGACATACTAGTTGTATTTGCATATAAGAAAACAAGAGACACAATATTGAACAAACAAAGACACACTCTGTTATGTTATGAATTATTTCTAAGCTGTTTAGTTATGGTTTGTGGTAAGGTATCTTAGTTTCCTCTGTTGTGATTGGCTGCATAATAAAGACCTTCTAGTGGTCCTAAAACCATACAGAGTATCCTATCAGAAAGCTCTGCTTAGGTCCAATCAGACCTCATGAAAGTAGTTACATTGTATATAGTTCAGTTTGGAACAGTATAAGTTTGGATGACACTCTTCGCAGAGCCAGATTAGAGCTGAATACTGTTCTGAATAAAAGCCTTGTATTGATAATCGTCTCCCACCTTTCAATACATAAAACATTCCACTTGTAGTTTTTGACAAAGAGGTACAAAATTTCCAAGATTTACCTACAGCTGTATTGAAGAAAAGAAAAGACTTTGACTTTCTCAGGCAAATAATATAAAAGAAAGGAATAAAATACAGCTGGAGAATCCCATTCACTTTATAAGCCTTTTTATCTACAGGTAAAAGAGTAATTTTGACAACTGAATAGGCCAAGCTTCTAGCAAGAGAACTAACTGGGAAAGAGCTAGAGGAATTGGAAGAATTGAGAAAAGGAGAAGAAGATTTAAACAAAGAAGACAAACTTGACAAAGCCACAGCTTATTGAAGAGCAGAGGGAATTGGAAAGCTTGTTAGTGTAAACTTCTGTGATCGGTTGTCCAAAAGCCAATCCTCTCACAGTCCCTCTCTTTCTTATAAGGTAGTGAACAATTTATGTAATAGGGCTGAGTATACACCTATATATAGCATACACATAGCCATTCAGTCCAGAAACGACTGAGGTGCTTCTGGTCGATGACAAAGCTGCTCAAGGACTGAGGAATCAGCATATCCTAAGGGGGTTGTACTCCCCCAAAAGAACAGGTTTGT
>NW_015166450.1:79140-81930 GCF_001447785.1 Gekko japonicus | reverse complement strand
GGGGGAAGTCAAGACCCCGGAAGATAAAGGAGCAGGAAAGGGTCCCTCATATAATTTGAGAATCGTTAAAGGGAGGCTGCCCAAACCATGAAGACAAGTTCGGAAAGCGCATGAAAAGACTTTACTAACAATAACCACAAGGACACTACTAATCCATTAACAATTTTTATTTTCTTTACAGGTAAAGATGAAAGACGACTGACAACTCGCAGAAGAAGCCAAAAGAAGATTTGTGTATTACTCATAAAAGATTAACATACTAATAATAATATCACCCAACCTTTTCTTTATCCGACTATATACCTCCTGTTTTCTTATATGAAAAAAGAATAAACTCTCTTCTTTTTAGAAGAGTCAATTAAAAAAAAATTAAGCAAGAAGCATCAAACCTCAGACAAGATATTAAGACAGGCCTGGCAGAAATTAAGACTCAACTCCAAGAACATACTCAAGAAATTTGACTAATTAAGGAAAAACTTAAGGAAATAGACCTGCACCAACAAATACAAGATTTATCTTAAGAAGAGGCTGCTCAAAAGATTGAAGTTCTGGAGGTGCATTGCAGAAAATGCAATTTAGGTTTCGGAGGAGTACCAGAAGACTTCAGGAAGACAGACCTTGAAAACCATTGTTCAAAGCTCCTACAGGATTACTTGGAGGCTTCAGAAGATCCTCCTGTCATTGATCAAATGTACAGAATTAATTTAAGATTTGCGTCTAAGAACAGATTGCCCCAGGACATACTAGTTGTATTTGCATATAAGAAAACAAGAGACACAATATTGAACAAACAAAGACACACTCTGTTATGTTATGAATTATTTCTAAGCTGTTTAGTTATGGTTTGTGGTAAGGTATCCTAGTTTCCTCTGTTGTGATTGGCTGCATATTAAAGACCTTCTAGTGGTCCTAAAACCATATAGAGTATCCTATCAGAAAGCTCTGCTTAGGTCCAATCAGACCTCATGAAAGTAGTTACATTGTATATAGTTCAGTTTGGAACAGTATAAGTTTGGATGACACTCTTCGCAGAGCCAGATTAGAGCTGAATACTGTTCTGAATAAAAGCCTTGTATTGATAATCGTCTCCCACCTTTCAATACATAAAACATTCCACTTGTAGTTTTTGACAAAGAGGTACAAAATTTCCAAGATTTACCTACAGCTGTATTGAAGAAAAGAAAAGACTTTGACTTTCTCAGGCAAATAATATAAAAGAAAGGAATAAAATACAGCTGGAGAATCCCATTCACTTTATAAGCCTTTTTATCTACAGGTAAAAGAGTAATTTTGACAACTGAATAGGCCAAGCTTCTAGCAAGAGAACTAACTGGGAAAGAGCTAGAGGAATTGGAAGAATTGAGAAAAGGAGAAGAAGATTTAAACAAAGAAGACAAACTTGACAAAGCCACAGCTTATTGAAGAGCAGAGGGAATTGGAAAGCTTGTTAGTGTAAACTTCTGTGATCGGTTGTCCAAAAGCCAATCCTCTCACAGTCCCTCTCTTTCTTATAAGGTAGTGAACAATTTATGTAATAGGGCTGAGTATACACCTATATATAGCATACACATAGCCATTCAGTCCAGAAACGACTGAGGTGCTTCTGGTCGATGACAAAGCTGCTCAAGGACTGAGGAATCAGCATATCCTAAGGGGGTTGTACTCCCCCAAAAGAACAGGTTTGTAGTTTGTGGATACTTCCAGATCCTGGCTTACAACTGGAGGTTCAGATTTCCTCTACAGTATATACTGCCTTTTATTGGCTTCAGCTGATATTGTCAGCTATGACCATTCCTTGGAAAGCATGATCTGGCCACAATGATTCATCCTCTGATTATATCCAGATTAGATTACTCTAATGTGCTTTATGTGTGGCATTCTTTGAAAACAGCCTGGAAACTTTAGCTCAACCAAAATGAGGTTACTGTTGGGTTGGGATACAGGTATCTTATCACTCCAGTGCTGAAAGATCCATTTGTTTCTGGGCACAATTTAAAGTGCTGGTTCTAAATGGCTTGGGGCCAGGGTACATACAAACAGATATACATGTGTAAATGCAGGATTTGCATTTGCTGTAACATATGTAAAGGGATGGGCATTGCTTCAGTACTGTGTATACTGAGAGCACAATTAAAATTTCAATGGAGAGGGGCAGGAGGTTACGGTGGGAGCAAAGCAGCTAATCAGGATTCTGAAATATGACCAAAACTCTTAAATACAAGAAGGGGGACCCACGATACTCGTGGGGGGAAGATGCTCCATAGGAGAAGCAGCCGCAGGTGAGCCCTGTCCTCCCCGGCACTCATGGTGAGGCCTGACCTCGGTCCACCAAGCTTCCCCCTCCCCTAGCAGTGGCACCACCTCGCTGACCCACCAAACTTCCCTCCCCTGGTGGCGTCGGTGGCGCTTCACTGGCCTGCCAAGCTTTCCCCCTTCCCCCCACGGCAGCAAAGCCTTGCTGGCCCACCGAAATTTCTCCTTCTCTCCCTCCCTCCTTCCCCCCCCGGCAGCGAGGCCTCACCAGCCCACCAAACTTTCTCCTCCCCCCAGTGGTGTCGGCGAGGCTTTGCCAGCCCACCAAGCTTTCCCCCTTCCCGGCCCGCTGAAATTTCTCCTTCCCTCCCTCCCCCGGGGGCAAGGCCTTGTGGACCCACCAAACTTTCTCCTTCCACCCCCGCCGATGGCAGTGGCAAGACCTTGCCAGTCGGCCAAGCCTTCTCCACCCCTCCCCCCGCCACCATTTCAAGAGCATTCCCTGCGCATGCGCAGGGGACGCTCTTTTACTTTTGG
>NW_015166450.1:58628-79025 GCF_001447785.1 Gekko japonicus | reverse complement strand
GGCCGAGCCCTTGTCGCCCCGCCAAACTCTCTCTTCCCCCCCCGCCGGCGGCAGTGGCGAGACCTCGCCAGTCAGCCAAGCCTTCTCCACCCCTCCCCCCGCCACCATTTCAAGAGCATTCCCTGCGCATGCGCAGGGGACGCTCTTTTACTTTTGGGGGGATTTCAGTATCCCCCCTATAGTTTTTTTACAGTTTTTAGATTTTTCTGCACATCTGGGGATTGCCCCAGATGTGCAGGAAAATCTCCTTGCCCCCCCAGGTGCCCCCGATGTGCGGATAATTAAAATTAAATTGCATTGGTGTACTTTAAGAGAACTTCCAAACTTATTTTCTTCACAATAATGATAAGAGCACCATCCATATGGGACAGTTGCTGTATTTTTTAAGCAAGGGAATATATATCTATGGCTTACTTAACTTGTATATAGGTATATAGATCCACTTAATTGTAGTTAAGTAGTTCAGGAGCTTTTGCCAGCCTAGCAGTTCGAAAGCAAGAAATTGTGAGTAGATAAATAAGTACTGCTTCAGCGGGAAGGTAACAGTGTTCGATAGACCTCGGCGTTCAGTCATGCCAGCCATATGGCCACAGAAATGTCTTCAGATAGCGCTGGCTCTTTGACTTGGAAACGGAGATGAGGACTGCCCCCTAGAGTCGAATTCGACTAGCTTTCAAGCAAAGGAAACCTTTACCTTTAGTTCAGCAGAACCTGGAAGTAAGCCAAGAAAACCGGCACACTTAAGAAATAATCATACATCGTTTCTGTATGACATGGCAGGGATGCCCCTTAGTCCTCTTTGGCACGTATCCCAGTCCTTGTAATGCTTATCGTTAGTATTTTCATTAGTTTCCACACTACAGGTACTTTTCCTTAGTGCAACAGGTACACTTCATACAGCACCATTCTTTACATGACAATACAATCTTCTGTGCAATATTATTCATATTTTATATTTCCTTAAAGTGGTTCATTCCATCCATTCAGTCATAAATGACACCAATTCAAATGGCTTTTACATTCTTTCAGTGAAAATCCTCTACTTAAATAAAATAATTAGCTTGTGGTGGGTGCTTTTGAAGTCAAGAGCAGGATGCATAAAATCTGCAGCCTACTTCCAGTAGCATGAAATAAATTGCACAATAAATCATTTTTATGGATGCCAGTGACTTGCAAGATTTCCATTTAAAAACATTAATTGCTGAAATAATGAACATTTCCCCAAAAAACTCTCTGAACAGTCAATTTGATTCATTCCTTGAAATGAAATGCTGTTGACAGATGCAATATTCTCAATTTTGAGTTTTTGGAGGAATTCTTGCATAAATATTTAAGTGTTTTTCTTAAATTATAAAAAAGCATACTGGGTTTTGTATATTTATAAACAATATTTACTTTTTGTATACATTTACATTAATTAGGAACAGATGAAAGGGACATCTTAAAGGGGCCTCTATGGCAAGATGGAATAGTTGTTCTGGACAGACAAGAGGTGGGAGGAATGTAGATTTAAGGGGAAGGGAATTTGCTTTTCATGTAGAATGCATGCTTTGCATACAGAAGGTACCATATGCAGTCTCTGGTATGTCCAGAAAAAGGATATCAGGTATCAGGAAGACTTTTTCCTACCTGAGGTTGGAGATCTTCTGTCCCCCCCCCCATAGACTCATGAAGGCAGGGCTTTTTCAGTGGTGACTCCTCATTTAATAGAATGCCTTCCTCACAAGGCTCTCATGGCACCTACCCTACAGTATTTTAGGAGCCAAGCTGAAATGTTTCTTTTTCATTCAGGCTTTTAATTAAGGGGATGATCTTATAAAATCATTTTTACAATCTACTTCTACTCTTAGGTATGTTTGTGGGCTTCTTTTAAAGCTGTTTTATTATTGTTTATACCCTTGTGAGGTTATTAATGCTGGATTTTTAACAGTTTATTTGTTATTCATTCCTTGTATGATGTTTTATCATTTTAGTACGTTTTACTCCATAAGCCACTGGAGAGGTAAAACAGAAATTTTCTAAATAATTAAATTTTAAAAATCTTACAACTCCCACTATGTGACAGTCTTGCTTTGAAGAAAGGAGTCTTGTTCCATAAGAAATCACTTTATGTAAAGGAGTCATAAGACCCAAACCAATCTTGTTTCTTTCAGCTTGTGTCAGTAGATGAAAGGGTAGTCAGATTGCCAACCTTGGTGAGCAACTTCCTAGACTCAGTGCCCAACTGCTGCTTGTGGGGTGACAGGGGGAAAAGGGGGGGGTTACCGTGGAGTTTCAGGTTACGCAACTCTAGCTGACATCACAGCATTGTGGGTTGCCATTTGGATGTCTCCATTCCCCCATTCTCCCAGAAGTTGCCAGCCAGAGGCTGGCTTAGTAGATGTCTTTATAACATAATGATATAATGTCTTTTTAATATAATGATACAATAACCTTAGTAAATGTCTTTATAATATTTGATTCATTTCTCCAACAACAATTTTCCTTTAATTTCTAATACTGTAAAACAAACAAGGGATGAGTGAATTCATCTTGCTGTGCTATGGAAATAATCTGGATCCACTTTTTTAATGTCAGGTCGCTTGCAGGTTTTTTTTGTTAAACTGGATTCTAAATTATTTTCAAATTGGAACTATCACACCTTCTATCACTAAATCCTGCCCTGTTCTTTGTTACTTTCAGCATGGATCAATTAGACAGATCATGCTGGTGCTCAAAATAAATCCATGGAGGCCCAGCATGAGATGTTGGGAAAGTAACAGGTGTTGGAAAAGTAACAGCATGTGGGCAATTTTATTAATTTAAATACTGATACATTTATTATTATTTATTTAAAACATTTCTGGAATCCAATTTCGGGAAGGATGATTGATATAGCTTTTCACAGAATTTTGCAAAGGTGTTTGCAATGTCCCTCGAGGTGGTTTGATTTTATCCTGTAGGAGATTTAACAGAGCCGATTATTGTTTTCTTTTTTTTATCCTTCACCATCCAGGCCAGCAGTCACATGATCTTTGCCAATTTGTGCCATAATTTTTGCTTTAGTATCAGCAAATTCCGCTGGACTGAATTGATTTCTAGGGAATTAAGGATTTTCCGTTCTGCTTGTAACTTATATGTCGAATTTTTTCCAGTTCTTTTATGTTCCTGTTCCAAGGTGATAATGTGGTTCAAGGTGTCTAGTCTCAGCTTTTGTGCTTCTCGTTTCAGGTGTGTGGTTGCTGAAATGATGGATCCTCTCAGGACTGCTTTCAACACATCCCACTGAATAACAGGATTTGCTTTGGTGTCCTTATGTATTTCCAAGAAGTTTAAAATATCTTTATTCAATTTTTCTGTGATTGAAGTGCGCGATAAAATGGAGGTGTCCAAGGACCATTGTCTGTGTGCTTTTTTTTCTGTAAGATCTTGGATATGGCAGTCCAGCCATGCATGGTCAGACAGATGCCTCAGGCCGATGTTAGCTTATTGTAGATAAGGCATTAATGAAGAAGAGATTAAAATAAAGTTGATTTACGTGAAGATGTTGTGCCTCGCCGAAAAGTATGAATAGTCCCGTTCTAGAGGATGCTTCATTCTCCAGGTGTCTTTAAGGTTAAAAGATTCTAGTAGCTTAACCAGTTTGGTTGGGGATTGCTGCTGTCATTGTTTCCTGGGTTTAGTATGTGATCGATCTAAAGGAGTGTCTGCTATAAAATTGAGGTCTCTCCCTATGATCAGACGGCCCTCCTGGAACGTTTGAAGTTTAGAGAGAGTGGCAGTAAGGAAGTATATCTGGTCATCATTTGAGGTGTAGATGGAAGCAAAAGACCAGAGTTTACCTTCTATGGAGCCTTTGAGAAATATATATCTGCCCATGGGATTGACGCAGTTTGTCTTTCAGAACAAAGTTAACACTCATCGCAAAGATTATGGCCACTCCTCATGACTTCGAAGATCCTGGTGCCAGAAATTGTTGGGGGAACATGGTAGATTTCAGGATTAGATGTGTTGCCAAATGGAGATGCGTTTCTTGAAGAAACAGGATTGCTGGGGAGATGTGTTTTATGTACTGAGCTACTCCTTTTTTCTTGACTACGTTATTCATTCTTCTGATATTAATCGAACAGAAGGCATTGTGTTGTGATAGATTGCTGTTTACTGCTGTATTTAGAACTGCACTGTGTCAGGTAGTGTATGAAAAGTGTAATATGGCTTTGTTAGTTTGAGCCACCCAGGTAGGTGGTTCTTTTTAGTGCAGGTTTTTGGGCGGGACGGATCGGGGATGGGCAGGCAACGATTCCCAGATGTTGCCATGGGATCGCGCCCGTTTGCTCCACCCCCGTTCTGTCTCGCTCCCGGACCAAAACCCCTCGTATGAACAGGGCAATAGTAAACTTTATCGAAAGCAACTCTGTGCATGTGAGGGACTGGATTGTTCCTACAATTCTGCTACACAGGAAAATCTTATCAGATCCTTTCCAGTCATTCAGTAAATAGTGGTAAATCTCCCCATAGAGTCCTTTTCTCTTTTGGTGCAGTTCACTACTAAATACCAAGTGTTTCCTGAATTTGAGCAACATTATTTTATATTTTACTCCTCTGTCCTATGTATACATGTATGTATACATGTATGCATTAATGCTGTTATAGTTTGAGATTATTGTGATGGTTGATAAATATGTTTATGAAGAGGCATTACTTCAAGGCAGCAACATGGAAACTAACAATCTCTTTGACTACCCTAAAGCCAGGGCTTTATTGTTAAATTTTAGACTGTCACCTAGGGCGACGACTCGATGAGGGCGTCATTCTGGCTGGCCTCGTCCCCTCCTCACCTCGCACAGGAAGCCTCCCTTGCTGGCTTCTTGCTCTGTCCCTGGCAAGAGACTCCCCTCTTTGCAGCCCCCCAGACAGAAAGAGAAGGAGATGGGGGGGGACAGGTGTGGGGAACAGCCTGGGATGACAGGAAAGTGCTGTTTGCCCTCTGCCGCCCCCGTCCCCATGGAGCTCCTTTTGCAGCCTGGCACAGACCCCCCTCTCCTCAAGCGATCCTGCCCCCCCCGCTCCATGGAAGGGGTTTGGAGATCCGTTTGAATGCCGATTGTTCACCAAACAAAACAAAACTTAACCCTCAGTGTGCCAGGGAAAGTAGTTTTCAAAAAAGAAAAATTCTAAAAGCACGGTTGGCAGCTGTTATACTGTGTTCCTGTTCTTCGGACACTCCCGCTTCGAGACAAGCCAATCGCACTCCCCTCCTTGCCAGGGAAAAGGGAGGGGCCAGCAAAGCCTCCTACGCTTGGTCTCCCTCCAGAAAGGCTCCGGAAAGCGCGCTCGAAGACCAGGCGTCTTGGGAGCTCCCGAGAAACACGCCTCACAGCGCCGCAGCCACCATTTGGTGATTGTCCACCACTCTAGGACCTTATGTGGACCAAAGCTCCTCCTATTTTGTTGAGGCTACAAAAGGATTTTGCTTAATAGACTGTATTTTCACAGAAGTTAATGGTTGTCAGTTTATCAAAATTGCTTATATATTTAAATAATTTTGCAAATGATATGGTTGTTGTGCCCCTTTTTCTCCTGTTGTCATATATATTATGTCATCACTGCTGCTATTTTAAAGTGTAACATTACATAATTAAATAAAAATCTAAATTATAAAAAGTGAGATTAAAAGTAAATAAATATACATGTCATTTTCTATTCCAGTTAAATTGAACTGAAATTGTAATTTCTAAGATTCTTACCAGAGATTTTGCAAAAAAAAAAAGAAGATAAGGTAATCTCACTAAATTTCAAACCTGAAAAATTCTTGGATTATAAGGTGCGGGTAATATTTATAGACCCTTCTAATTAGGTATTTATTGACCCTTCTAATTAGAGATGAGCACAAAGTACATTTTGATGTTCGGGTTGGTTAGTGGCTGAACCACTAACCAAACCATGAACTGATATGCCAGTTCACAAACTGAACCAGTTCCTATTGGTTCATAAGCCACTGCTTTCTGCTTGCTACCAAAAGCATCAGGAAGCAGAAAGCAGGGGTTTAAATGTCTCAGAGCCATTTAAACCAAACAGCTGAGCAGCAGGGAGAAGAACACAGGGGTTTAAGTGACTCAGAGCCATTTAAACCCCTGCTTTCTACTCTTCCTGAACCACCATGAACCGCCACAAACTATATCCAAATTGATGGAAGTTTGTGGCAGCTGTTGAGTTCATGAACATCGCTTTGTGAATAAACCGGCCAAAATTTGGGATGAACTTTAGTTCATGAGCTGGTTTGTGCCCATCCCTACTTCTAATTCATACCCTCTAAGTGTATGATGTGATGCATCTCTGAAAATATAGTGATGCTTGCCCAACAAATGCATGTAGCAAACTTTGTTCTCTTTTCTGAGACTTTTCTGGATATAAATCCAAATATTAACTCAATATTGAGAACCAGTTTGATGTAGTGGTTAAGTATGCAGACTCTAATATGGAAGAACTAGGTTTGATTCCCCACTCCTCCACTTGCAGCTGCTGGATCACCTCAGGCAAGCCATAGTTCTGTCAGAGCTGTCCTTGAAAGGGAAGTTCTTGAAAGAGCTCTCTCAGCCCCACCTACCTCACAGGGTGTCTGTTGTGAGGAGGGGAAGGGAAAGGAAAGGAATTTGTGAGCCACTCTGAGACACCAAGTGAAGGGCAGGGTATAAATCCAATCTCCTCCTCCTCTTCCTCCTTTCTTCTTCTTCTTTTAACTTTAAATAATTGTCTTTAACATGGAACAGGAGATCTAGTTCTCATTGATCTATGTATTGTCTGTCACTGGAACATTGAGAAAAAGTCAGGTTATTCTGCTGAACACTGTAAGCAGCATACCCGATTAAAATCAAAGTCCATGGCAGAATCCTTTTAAAAAATATTCTAATTGAGAAGTTACTTATCAAATTAAGATTTCTCCCTGTTTTATTCTTTGGTTGACAGTACTCTATTGCCTTTTATCCTTAAGTAGTCTAGAAAAATCTGTTCTGTACTCAAAGTTCTGGTGGCATATATTTCACGATGCTCAGGTATTTATTATATTTACTTTAGTTTATAAAATTTATACCCTGTTTTTCTGTCCTCGTAAGGGCCACCAAGGTAGCAAAGAAATTTAAAACATACATAATAAAAATCACATCTTTAAAACCATTAAAACCAATAAGAAACACATCACAAAACTAATTAAACCTGAGCTAATATACATAAAAACAATTAACACATTGGACAGTTATGTAGTTTCAGAAATGGAACTCTGTTTCTCATCTCATACTGTTTTTCAAATAGTGTTTTATAATATTTGTCTACCTACATCCACAATACACCCAAGCGCACAACTATCTGGTGTAACTATTATACCTGAATGATCTACCAGCATTTCAAACAGATAGGTTGCAGATAATCACCAAAACTATATAGCTTGTATATCACATCCCTACAGTCTTTATCTTTGCGAATGAAATAGTCTTTCAGAAACATTAACACTCCTTGCTGTGTAAACTCTTTTCAGGATCAGAAGGTTTAAAAGTGTGTACATATGAAAACCATGGGATTAACAGTGTCAATTTGCATTTCCTTTAAGAAGCTCATTGCTAAATACATTCAGTGTCTAATGCACCTTTTATTGGCTTACAGTAGCATCTAAACCAACAAACATTGTGTTTAGATCAGACTCCCTGTGAAATATTCATGTCATAGATGAGAACTGAATAGGCCATAACCACTCAAATACAAAAATGCTAGGTGGCCTCACTGAAGTTACATGCATCATTCTGAATATCTGGCATGTATGCCTGAGTCTACTGATCAAAAAATAGTGGTCTGCCCCTATGAGCAGCTGTACTGAAGCAGTAGGGCGTAGGGTAAGGTATACAAGCTTGGATCCTAAGCAACACAAGTGGAGTTGTGCTAAGGAAGGCAAATTCCCAGCCTCTGCTCTCCCCCTCTCACTACTCTTTGGTCCCCAGAATTATGTTTCTACAGACAGTGGACCCAAAAGAACAATGTGGGAAGCAAATGGGAGTCAGTAGAAAGAGGGAGGAATTGGCAAAACCTCCCCTCCTCTGCAGGGGGGGAAAAGGCACTTCACTCATTACCACAGCAGCACTGGTAAGCACTTATGCAGAAGTGTACAGGAGGAAGACACTGATTTGTTGTTGTTGCTGTTCAGTCGCACAGTTGAGTCCGACTCTTCACAACCCCATGGATCTCCTGTCTTCCGTTGTGTTCCAGAGTTTGCTTAGTTTCATGTTTGTTGCATTGATAACACTGTCTAACCATCTCATCCTTTGCTGTCCACTTCTTCTTTGACCTTCAATCTTTCCCAGCATCAGGGTCTTCTCCAGTGAGGGCTCCCTTCTCATTTGGTGGCCAAAGTATCTGAGCTTCAGCATCTGGCCTTCCAGGGAACAGTCAGGGTTGATTTCTTTTAGGATTGACTGATTTGATCTTCTTGCAGTCCAAGGGACTCTCAAGAGTCTTCTCCAGCACCATAATTTGAAAGCATCTATTCTTCGGCACTCGGCCTTCCTTATAGTCCAATTCTTGCAGCCAGGGTGATATCTCTACTTTTTATTATGCTGTCTAGGTTTGCCATCACTTTCCTCCCAAGGAGCAGGAGTCTTTTAATTTCATGGCTGCAGTCACCATCTGCAGTGATCTTGGATCCCAGGAATGTGAATTCTGTCACTGCTTCCACAACTTCCCCTTCTATTTGTGAAGAAGTGATGGGGCTGGATACCATGATCTTAGTTTTTTTGATGTTGAGTTTCAAGCCAACTTTTGTGCTCTTTCGCCTTCAGCAGAGGCTCTTTAGGTCCTCTTCACTTTCTGCTAAGTAGCAAAAGTCGCTTTAATGGCATCATGAGTAGTGATGGGCAAACTTCCCTCATTTTGGAATCAGCTTACTATTCACAAGAATTGTCAAAGAACTCTCAAGGAAAAAGGTTTTCCTTTTTTAGTTGTAATAGCTGTGATTAGCGTCCAAATGTTGGACAAAAAGCAGAGAGATACCTTCCATTTTTCTTCAATTTGCATAGCTGTTCAGTGTGGGGGGATCTCCTAATTGAATGTATTTTTGCAGATCTGTGTGTAGAATGTTTCTTTGCTTCCTGAGTTACAGAAGACATGCAAATGGAATGAATTCAAACTGTGCTTAATTCAGAATGTGTCTGAACATTATGGGCAGAACAAATTTGTATGTGGAAAGGGGGAATTACAAACTTTGGTGATGTCAGTAATCCTAAAGGCTGCTCATCATTCTCAGAACGAAGAACTATGGCAGAATTCCACACCACTAATCTCCAGTAATAAGGCTCTGAAAGATGAATAGGGAAGAAGGGGAAATCTCCTATTCCTTCTAGAGTTAGATCAGTCTTTCCATGTCTTTTGGAACATAACCTTACACTTCATGCCTTCCTGATTACATCCAAGGAAGTCCTCTTGCAATTACAGGCAGGATTATCTTTGACTCTTCAGTGTTTAGAGAAGTTAATAGATGACAAAGTTCAAGGTGAAGTCAATTTAAGGAAACACAATTACTCACAAAAAATAACCTTTATCAAAAATGTCATACTAAAAGTGCTTGTGCTAACGAAAATGTAATGTGGAACTCATACTTTAGACTAATGATAACCTGTTGAAAGAGAGACAATGAAAAAAGAGCTTGATACTGGGTAGGGGAGGAAAAATACAAAATGAAGTGAAGAAAGAGAAATGGAGGAACTTTGACTATTATGACTTCACTAATTTACTGGAGAGAAAAGATTTGTACTGTCAGTGTTGATGGCAGGCAGGCAGCATGTTCAAGCTGGAAAACCCATTTAGACTGATGTAATTACATATTGGAGACAACAGAACACAATTCTGCTGCATGCTATTTTTGTACATAACATTTGCTCTCTAATCTCAATATTTGTTGCATCCACCAAAAAATACTTAAACTGCCATTCTGTGCCAGTTTGAAATTTGAAACCAGGATGCTGGCTAGCGCCTATGCAAATGAGTTATGCAAATGAGTTATGCTAATGAGCTCCTGCACCTCTTTTCCTACGAAACGTCCCCTGGAGGGAAATATTAATGTTCAGTATCTATCAAGCCATATTGTAACAGAATAGAAATGCAAAAAAGAAAAAGAAAAGATTAGGAATCTTTAGCGAGAAAAATACCTTAATGGAAAGTCAGGAGAGCAGAAGCCCCCCTTGACCTCTTTCACAAGCATGGCACAACTAAAGAAAAAGCCAGAGCCTGGACTGTTGTAGAACTATCCCAGGACAGATCTGGACTCAGTGAAGCCTCTCCCACAGCCTCAGGAGCTGAAGCAGGAGGTGTAGGGACTAGGCCCACAACTCCCGGGGGGCTGGGTGCGATGCCCCTCCCAAATCTTCCCTGACATGGTGGGGGGCCTGGGGCTGCTGGTCGGGAGGGCAGTGGTGAGAGCAGCTGGCTGGCTGGCTGGCAGATCAAGCAAGAGCAGCTGGCATAGGAGCACACACCCAGTGGCAGCACAGCTGGCTCCGCCCCAGCCCCAGCTCCTGCAAAGGGCCTGGCTGCAGCAGCACTTGGGACAGGGCCAGCCTGGCTGTAATGTGAAAGTGTGCCATGGTTTGGAGGGAAGCTCCAGGGATTGAAGACTAAACACCATAAAAGGGGGTGATAAACCCTCTGACTCCTGAACGAACACTGAAGACCAGCCAAGTGGGGCGGCAATCACCCTCTGATCTTAAACTGTACCTCCAGGGAGGAAGTCGCATCTGTTTTCCCCCCAAGTAAAACTTTTCCCCAAGAAAAATGTTTAGTATTTTGATGGGAGGAGGATCCAGGTGGGAACTTAAAACCCCTCCAGGTACTAATTGGCAGCAGGTGGGCTCCTGTGCTGACCCTGCTTATCTTAATGGCTGGAGCAGGCAATTAGCTCCATTAATTAAATTAGCTACCGTCCCCCTCTGTAACCCCCACAATAAAGGTCTAGTTATGGGCCTGGCAGGGACTATGGAGATGGGTGATCCTGGAGACCCCAATGCTGGATCCAGTTAAATAGCTCAACTGATATCTAATAGGGCCGGTACAGTTGCAAGATAGAACCAGTTTGGTGCAGTAGTTAGGAGTGCAGACTCTAATCTGGGTGAATTGGGTTTGATTCCCCACTCCTCCACAAGCAGCTGCTGGTATGACCTTGAGTCAGTCACAAGTACTTTCAGAGGCGTTCTCTCACGAGCAGTTCTCGAAAGAGCCCTCTCAGGGTGTCTGTTGTGGGGAGGGGAAGGGAAAGGAGATTATAAGCTTCTCTGAGAATCCTTCGGATAGTGAAAGGCGGAGTATAAATCCAATCTCCTCCTCCTCCTCTTCTTCTTCTTCCATACTAGAGGGATATTCTAAAACAGAGACTGTAAGAGCTACTTCTGAGTAATGAAATATATCCCAGACTACTACTCCTGTAGGCTTTCAAACTCCAGGCTGGAAACTTCCTGGAGATTCTGGAGATGGAGCTTAGAGAAGGCCAGGTTTGGGGAGGGGAGGAAGGAAGCTCAGCAGGGTATGACAAAGAGGCCATTTCCCCCAGGGGAACTGCTCTCTGTTATTTGGAGATCAGTTGTAATTGCAGATCTCTGGACACCACCTGGAGGTTGGCAACCCTACTAGGGGTATGCAAATAACTGGTATTTTCCCGGTTCAGGCATATTGAAACCCCCCCCCCCATTGGTATTTTCTGATATTCCAAAATCTCAATACAGGTATGATGTTTGGATTTGGGATTTTTCAGAAATCTCAATTTTTTCCCCTGGCTTCGTTATACCCTCTGTGGACCACTATAGTCAATGGCCCCTATAATGGGGAATCAATCTAGGGGTATCCAGGGGTCTCGGGAGGACTGTTCTTTGAGGTAGATGCACCAGATTTGCAGCATAACTGCTGGTGCCTCTCCTCAAAAAATAAAAATAACTCCATGTTTCAAAAAGATTGGAGCAGAGGGTCCAGTTCTATGGATTCCCAAATAGAGGGGAGAAGACATTTAAAGGGATTGCAGTCTCTTTAAATGCCTTCTACAAGCTGCGAGTTCACTTTGACAGTGTTTAAAGGGCTCACATTCCCTTTAAATGCCTTCTGCAAGCTGAGAGCTCACCTGGAAGGTGTTTAAAGGGCTCACAGTCCCTTTGAACACCCTTTAACTTTCGTTATCTGGTGGTCCTGAAAAATCTTGAATATTTTTTGGGATTTGGGGGGCTTGGCTACTTTGAATAGCCAAAAAAACATTAAAGTGTGTATTCGGCTGAAACAATAGCAAAAAAAAAATATTGATAAGGTATTTCTCAGCTACTTTTTCTGATCGGATATAGCTGAACACTTGATACACCCCTAAACTCTACCCTTGGAACATTACTAAATTTTGCTGTTTGTCCTTTAAATGGAACATGGACAAGGAATAGCTCCAGAAATGAAGCCATCAGTTCAGCAACCCAGAGAAAACCCCTATGAAATAAAAGCTTAGTTATTTAAAAGATCAGAATTTTTTTTGCAATATTTTCCTAGATCTTCTAGAGGATGCATGAGCTACTCTGCTACCAGTTGTTCCCAAGGAGACCCCTGTTCTGTTGTAGAGGCCTGAGCAGCATCTCTTTTAAGAACTTTTATTCTAACATTTTAACCCACTTCTCTATCTTCTCTCCCACACTGGAAGTTTCTCAGTCCCTTTATAATGCTCATCCTCATCTGGGTATGCCAGATTTCCAAAGAGCCACAATGTGCTTTGCGGAGTCATTCATGTATTTAAACAGCTTGCCTGTACCACTGTTCATTTGTTTTCGTTTTTCATTAGGAAAAGCACAGCTACAACGTCTGATGCAAGGCTCTAGGTAGGTTGCTCTGGCCCAAGAACCCTCTGTGTTCATTTCCATCTTTGTCTTCTTCATGCGTCTTGCAATCATTTCCCAGAATTACAGCTTTAGTTTCTTCAAGCATCAGCCTTCAATATTATTTTTTCCTTTTATTTTGCAACAGCCTATTCTTATGCTTGCTTACTAGAAAAAAGTCCAGCTGAACCAAATGAGAATTATACCACCCTCTGCAAGTGTGAATGCTTGCAGGGGGGGGGGTATAAGTGCAGAGAGTTTGAGTGGCTTAAATAGTGGCTTAAAAAAAAACCCTTGTTGCTAGGAAGTCAACATTGAAAAACTGCCATAAATGGCACTAGAGCATCTGAGATATTGCCACTTCTCCCTGTAACAGGATGTGGGCAACAAACATGGAAAACAAATGTCACAGGACATGGTCCAAGAATAATAAAGTTACCTTTCAAGTAACAATTTACTGAATTTACCTCTCAGCTCAGCAATGGCATTGTAAGCATTCAAGCACATATTGGTAAAGTTAATGGAATTTAGAGCTTTACCTTTGCAAGTCACCTTTAATCTATCACTCCCATATCAAATCTGCTAGCAGCACCATCATTAACCCTCTCTGACTTAAGTGCATCCGTCAATTCCTCAATGCATTTATCATTATTCTTGGTGAAGCTACCATCAGCCTTCAGATCACTGCAACTATCACATTTCTACATGTAAGAACCTATAAAGCCTGAAAGCACAGCAGCTAGAGGTCTCGATGAATGATCTTAAAAAAAAAAAAAAGAATTAACCTGGGACCCTAATGTTGTCCTTAAATTCCTATGATATTAGATTAATAATGTTGGATTAATAATGGTGAGATCAGAACTCTTCACTGGTTGCACTTCATCCCCCTCCCATTTAATTAAAAAAAATCAGTGTTCCTTATGTGCTCTTAGCCCTGCAGTTCAAGGGACATTTTAATGAACTTTTAAGTACTTCAAAGCATTGTGACTAATGTACTCAGTAAGTTCTTTTTTAGACTCAAAATGTGACCTTGCCAAATGTTGATAATATTCATGGATATTTACTAATAGTCCCAGGAAACAGAGAACCCAGAGATGTTGCTTATGGCTCAGAATCTGGCAGATGCCCAGGTAAAACACAGTGGAGGAAACAACAACAGATGCCAAGTAACTAGAAATAGTGATGGCACTTAGGGCCAGATTGTTTGATGGCTCACATTTGAATGTGAGAACTGATTCAGTTCCTGAGTATTCTGATTTGAAATATCTGAATGTTTTTGGTGTAATGTTTCATCTAGTCCAGCATCCTGTCTCACACAGTAGCCAGTCAGTTACTCTGGAGGGCTAACAACAGGCAAAGAGGCCAAGCTCTTCCCCTGATGTTGCCTTCTGGCACTGTTAATTAGAGGTTTACTGCCTCTGAACATGGAGGTTCCCTTCAGTCACCATGCCTAGTAGCCACTGATAGATCTATCCTGTGTACATCTATCTAATTATGTTAACAGCAATCTGTGCTTCTGACCATCCATGCTTGTGGCAGTGAATTCCAAAGTTTAATCACTGTTTGGCTGATTTTGCACTAGAGCTGCCTCGATGTTGCGCCGCCATTTGCCCCGATACTATTGGTCAATTTCACACCCGAAGCTGCGGGGCTGCATTTTGACTCGCGGCTTTGCTCGATTTCCTCCGCAGTTCCGTGATCCTCAAAAAACAGGATTACGAAACTGCGGGGGAAATCGGGTGAAGTTGCGAGTCAAAATGCAGCCCCGCAGCTTCGGGTGTGAAATTGACCAATAGTATCAGGGCAAATGGCAGTGCAACATCGAGGCAGCTCTAGTGCGAAATCAGCCTTTGAGTAAAGAAGTGTTTCATTTTCTCCATCTTGAATCTATTGCACATCAGCTTCTTTTTGTGCCCCTGAGTTCTAGTATTTGGGGAGCGGGAGAAAAAGCTATCTCTATCCACTCTCTTTGGACAATGCATAATTGTGTAAACCCCTATCATGCCCCTCCTCATTTTTTTATAAACTGAAAAGTCCCTGAATCTCCAATATTTTTTCATAGGAAAGGTATCCAGCCCTCTAATCATCTTGCTTTGTAATTTTTCCAGCTCTGTAATATCCTTTTTGGGAGCAAAGATGGCATATTATAGCCTGATCTCCTCAGATCTCAGAAGCTAAGCAGGGTTGGTACCTGGAAGGGAAACCACCAAGGAAGACTCTGCAGAGGAAGGCCATGGCAAACTGCCTCTGCTTCTTCCTTGCCTTGAAAGACCCTTGCTGGGGTCACCATAAGATGGCTGAGACTTGATGGCATTTTACATGCACTTCATGTTCTTTTTGGAGATACAGAACTGCACCTCGGATCTATACAGGGGCATTATAATATTGGCAGAACACTTGATACCACCGTCATCACGTAATGCATATGCAAACAAATCTTTCTTTGAAACTGAATAACTGGTTAGTTCAGCTCACTTGCTTTATATTGTGGCCAACAAAATAAAAAAAATAACTTTTCAAAAGAACATGGTAGAATTCAAAAGTTCAGCCATTTCATGTTTTTATAGCATCTTTGAAAATATTTTTGCTTTTTAATCTTTGGTTTGAGTATAGGGTTAGGCACTTTGGGCTGGAAGTAGTGTTCCCTCTAAGCTGAGTTAGTGTGAACTAGCTCACAGTTTTTTAGCCTCCGGCTCACACATTTTTGTCTTAGCTCAGGAAGGATGGCTCCAGAACAAACTAATTTATGCAGTAGCCAAATCACTTGCTCACAACTTTAATGCCAGTAACTCACAAAGTAGAATTTTTGCTCACAAGACTCCACAGCTTAGAGGGAGCATTGGCTGGAAGTGCTGAAAATGCAAAAGCTAACGGAATGTAAGTTGCATGTACATTACATCTAAGGAATTTTCTGTTTCTAACATGGCTATAGTCTAGCACAGTAAGCCCAATGCTCATGTCCATGTTCTTTAAAAAAATTGAAGTAGCATCTTTATTTACCTTTATATACCTTTAAATAATGGAAATAATGTTATATCATGTGCTACAGGGTTCTCTCTCTCTTTTTTTCTTTTTTCCATTCATGCCATCCTAACCTATGTATATTACTGTCTGTTAAACCTTTGCATTTTTGAAAGCCATTCTAAGAGGAAGCATTATCAACCTATTTTCCTGATGGAACTGATTTTTTTTCCCATGAACAAAGTGAATGCACAACAGAAGACCCCCCCCCCATTGATCTTTGGAACCAGATTATCCTGTGAATGTATATAGTGTGTGCTGGGGAATCAAACATTACTGAGACATTTGGCTATCTTAAATAAGACTCCGGGCCATTTTTAATTCAGTTGGGGCTGCATTGGCTTGCCCTGCTTAGGCACTGAAATATCTATATCTACAGCAATGTGTTTATCCCTATTTAAAGAGTATATATTTTCTCATGTTGCTCATGAGAAAAATCTCCTTCATTCATGACAATAAAACAATATAATGGTCAAGTACATGGATGGTGGTATATATTGTCAGTAAGATTTATACTGTCAGCAAGCGTACTGCCCTCCTTTCTAGCACTAAAAGTATCCATTCTCTGAAAAATTGCAGCCAGCCTTTTTACTATAACTAAATTAAAACCTGGTAGGAACTCTTTGGATTGGGTCAAACTGTAGCTTTGCCCCAACAATTGGTCATCCTTGCTTAAGGGACCAGGACATCTCATTTCAGTAGTCAGGAACATGGCTGCAAGAACCAAGTCATATTAAATAGTTTGGGTCCAAAACTAAGGACTTATCTGTACATTATGATGATCTTGGGTAGGTCACTTGAAAAGTTGGCCAATGGCAACCAAAGTAAAGAGAGGGCATCTCACCAAAACAATTGCCTTCCCTGGCAGAAATTCTTACTACCAGCAGATGATGACATTTTCATCCAATGTGGTGATCCAAATGATGGGGTACTCTATACGCCATACAGAACTAAAGCAAAAATGCCACCTACACCAAAGTATACTGTTGGGATGCTGAAGTTGTTGTTGTTTTCCTTGTCTTTAGTAAACATGAATCAAACAACCGAAGACAAGAGTAAGACTCCGTATGTGACAACCCAATCTTGCTCCAAAATCCCCTAGACGTTCTGAAAGCAACAGTTCATAAGATCATTTCTCATTAGAAGTGATTGCTAGCACCCACTCAGATAGATCTAGTATGACCAACAGAAAAACGCTGCTTACAGGTATTAGTAAGAGCCCGATAGATAGAATTGTACTTCACACCATTTTAGTCTGCCTTGTAAGTAGAGTTGTCAATCTGCCTTTATTTTTGTGCTCCAAGGAGGAAGAGGCTCTCAGTGTCAGGCTCCACTCATGACTAACCCGGATAGAACAATACTTCAACAGGTCTACTCAGAAATAAGCCCCATTTTCAGTGGTGCTTATTCCCAGGAATATCGTTTTATAGGATAGTTTTCTGGCTCTGTTCTTTTCATAGTCTGTTCTGGTTCTTTTCACTGTCCAGAAATTATCCAGGCATACCCTTCACTGCTCTAGATTCTGGGCACTCTCTCACATACACATAACACACTTTCAATCCACTTTCAATGTACTTTGCAACTGGATTTTACTTGCAAACAGTTGCTGAAATGGATTGAAACTGCATTATTTAGCATGTGTGAAAATAGTGTTTTTGACATCAAAAATTGACAACCTTCCTTCTTTGGGACCTCTTTTTGATTTTTTTCTGATTATACTTTAAGTACAATATATAATATATAAGTACAAAACAGGAAAATAACTTGATTCTTTTTCCACAATAGTAATACAAATTTTTCAGTTTTGATAGATGAGCAACAAAAATGCATTTGGCCCATAGAGATCAATGCCCAGCAGTTATATATTGTTATTTTATTTTGCTATAGGAAGTTTACGAGTGAAATGAAAATAATGCATGATCAGTTTGATGCAATTATAAAGGTACCTTTTAAAGTGTTAACATTTCAGAACTAATAGTATCAATTTTTCTAAAAAAACCCCACAACATTAAACAAACAAACAAAAACAACCATGCATGTGATTAGTTGGAGGCCTTTCAAAAAATAAGATGCTATCTTGGCAATTTATAAATTATACAATTCAAATGAAGTCAGTGGGGGGAGTTCAGGTATTTCTATTATTCATGTGACCTAAAATATAGCCTTAAAAATGCTTTTTTTAACATAAATGTTTCAGGTCATTAGTCAATAATGTGCACTGCTGCCTTGAGGGGTTTGAGGAGAAAATTAAATCAGCTGAGTTATTTCATTTACAAAGGCACCTGCTGTGCAAAAATAATTTTCATCAAAAATTTAATAATGCAGTAGGTTTGCACGGCAGTCTCATTGTCATGACACACCATGATGGCTTCAAAGATTCATTATTTGTTACCCGTCCATCATGTTTACAATTGCTTTGCTAAGAAATATTCAAGCAGATTTGGGCATGAAAGATGGAAGAGATAAGGAGGATAGCTCAGAAGGATGCTGTTGCCAGAATCCAAGGAACTGAGCAAATAGTCCCATGTGCTCAAGGATGTCTTTGGACTGCTGTTTTTCATCCCACAAGGCCAAGTGGATTTGAAATGGAGAGAATTTTCAAAAGTACTGTAGATGACATCAGGTCAGCGAGGGAAAGATTTGAGTCCATGGCTGTTTTTGCAAAATTGCAGCCAGTGTCAAATACCTTCACGGGCTTTGTGTTTTAATACTCTTTACTCTTACCTATATGTCAGTCAATGAGTGGTGGAGCCCATGCACCAAATCAAATGAATTTAACATTACTTGCAAGGATGCAAGATCACTCCTCTGTTCAAACTGCAGTTTGTTCACAAATTGCAAGCAATACTGTCAAACGTACAAATGTTCAGGGTTTTTTTTAATGTTCAAAATTAAATTGAGAATGTTCTGTGCACAGATCTTCTCACACTGTTTTGTCAGATCTTACCTACCTAATTTATACAGAGGTATGCTAAAAATTAAAAGAGAGATTTTTCCAGCCATGCTGGGAGAATGTTGCATGGCTTGTCTGTGTACTCTGGTCTTACCCATTTATCTGGTTGACTCTATGTTCATTAATAGTTCTTCCTTCCATCCTCTCCTCCAATTTCCCAGGGGACAGGAAAAAGCTCAGCTTACAAAAGAGATGGATTTTTTTTTTGGTCTTGATTCTGTAAGTGTGGGGAGGCAGAGGGAGCCGCATCATCCTCACCTACCTGCACTTCCTGAAGTTGCATTCCTTCATTTCTATTAACTGGATGTACGCATTCTTGCAGTGCAACTTGGGTACCTTAGTTCAATCCACTGAGTTCTGAGCATGTGCCAGCATGACGAATGCTACTAACTAATGAATGCTCTAATAAATTTGATTTTAAATGCCATATGACCTGTCGTAATTGACCATAATCCAAGGAAGCCAGTTAAATTGTGAGCATGCATTAGCAGCATCTACTGGCCCAGTCACCGTAGTGTTTGCCACCACGACACAAATGGCACATTTATATAAAATACTGCTTGTTTCAGATTGTGAGATAATCTCCAGTGATCACATGGGGTTTTCAACTTGACATAAAATGTGCATTGGGAACAAAATTAATTTTAAATGTTAATTGCAGTTTTCACAATATTCTCAGCATCCCTCCCCGGACCTGAGGATGCCAGGCTGGCATCAACCAGGGCTAGGGCTTTTTCGGTGGCAGCTCCTCTCTGGTGTAATGAGCTCCCGGAGGAGATCAGGTCCCTGTGGGACCTCATGCAGTTCCGAAGGGCCCGCAAGACGGAGCTGTTCTGCCAGGTGTTTAATTAGGAGCTGCCCTGGAGAGAATGCCCTGCCCCCTTCAAACCTTGAGGCAGCCTGAATCACCTGTCTAATGTTAGACCCGGACCGTCCACCAGGACAGCATAGAAGTCCTGTGCCATCCCAAATGGAATACCAAATTGGTACCTGTATATTGGTCTCTTCTGGATGTTAGCACCTTTTTAATGTCTTAATTATTAATTGGTTTTATGACTTTACTATTTATTGTTATTTCTGTAGTTTTATCTTGCTGTTGGCTCCCCTGAGCCAGCCATGGCTGGGAGGGCGGGGTATAAATATAATAAATAAATAAATAAATATTTGGCATTAACAACTGTATTATTTCTTGAAATGCAAATATATTAGAAAGTGATATATGTACAGTAAATGTACAGACTTACAGATGAATCACAGCTGTCTCACCATTTGCAGATTCTTCCACATATTTTTTCCTGTCTACATTGAGAATGTAATGAGATTTTGCTCCTTTCTCCTTCTGTGCTGCAGCCTCCCAACCTGAATGGCTATTACCCCATGTGGGTCTGATGACCTTTCAGAGGGTTAGAAATGGCTGCTATGTGGAGGGGAATGATCCTTGGATTGGATCCAACTCATTGACTGAAAGCTCACTTAAGTCAACTGTGGATACACCACACATGGTGTGGATCTGTTTTACCAAAACAAAATGGCAGATAAGATTTAATGCAATGAAGGTACATGAAGACAAAAACA
>NW_015166450.1:28157-58573 GCF_001447785.1 Gekko japonicus | reverse complement strand
CGTTATTGGACCAGCACACTAAGGGCTGTTCTACTTAGTTTTTATTGCATGGATATAATGCTTCTGCAGCTCAAGTCAAACCATACAAATAACAAATCCTTATGTTATCTTGCATATACCTTGTATATACATCATCTTTGCACTGTCCGAAGAATGTTGCTTATGTTATATACCATGAACAGTGTTTAGCTGCAAAGGCTTGAGAGAAAGAAAACCTGGGAATAAAGCCAGGGCTGTTTCAGTACACACTGTATCTTGCTACAAAACATTTAGAATTACATGTCTGCCTCTTGAGAAAATCCTTATGAATGTTCACTTTATAAATGGCTTGCAGGGACAAGATTAAGGTCATTGGAACTATTAGCATGACAGTTTCTGCTATGCCAAAAATACATGGTGGAGTTAAAGGAACATTCTGACAACAAACATTGGGTTGGATCCAAAGCTTGTTTTCTGCCAGAAAAACGGCACTTTACCAACAGTGAAAACCATTTTCTCCAACTCTTCCCTCCCACTGAAGACTCTCCACATTGTGCCCAGCACTCTTCCTGAGGACCTCCTGAAGCCGGGTGGAGTGGGACATGTGAAAGAGCCAAAAGGACTAACACAGCCAAATGGCCAATTATTGTCAATTTTAAGAAAGCCAGACTCCACGTTAGGGTTGCCAGACCCCCCGGTCTGATGGGGTGTACCTGCTTTTTGAGGGGTTCAACCCGCCACCAGCTAGCTGGCCCCCAGGGGAAGCCTGCCCCCAAGCCTGAACACCCACAGCCACCCCTCTCCCTTCTCTCTTGAGAGAGGAGAGAGAGAGGGGCAGCTGCGGGCTTGAATTCCAAGCGGCATTGCTGCTTGGAGATCAGGCGCACAGGGACCTCTTTAAGTGCTTGCAGCCGGTGAGGACCAGGCCCCACATGCCCGAGAGCACTTAAAGGGACCCCTTTAAGTGCATGCAGCTGGTGGGACTGGGATCGGTGCACCTGATCTCCAAGCAGCAATGCCACTTAGAGATCAGGCGAGCAGGGCCTGCTGGTTGTGAGCACTCAAAGGGATTCCTTTAAGTGCTTACAGGCAGCAGGACCAGGCCCTGTGTACCCAAAGACGAGCAGGGCCTGCTGACTGCGAACACTTAAAGGGGCCCTGCTCATCTGATCCTTTAAGAGCTTGCAGCTGGTGGGCCATCTCTCTCCCTTCTTGCAAGATTTAACGGGCTCTCCTCGTAATTGGCTTGCCCTTTCACTCTTGCAGGACGTTAGGGAGAGGGGTGGCTGCCGGCAATAGTTCTTGAGGGTGGAGCTTGAAGTGGGGACATCCCCAATGTGATGTCATCATGTTGGGAATTCCCTGTCCCTTCTGGGAATGCCCCCCAAAGTCCCCCACCAGGGATGAAGATGGACCTGGCAACCCTAGTCCACATTAGTGTTGGAACTAGAGGCCTTTGCATTGTCTCTTAGCCATAGCCTACAGAGGGGGCTGCCAAAGAATTAAAAAGAGAGGCATAGGACACAACGCATCCTTCCTTTTTTCTCTACTGATATTCCTTTGAAGCATAGATTGCTACTCTTAGGGGAGTTTCTTCCTTCTGGCTTGACACGTCTCTCTCGCACACATTGCCAGACTCTCCATCTTAGCACCATGAAAGCAGGACTTACATCTTGCATCTCTGGACATCCAGATAGTTAGACCAGTTTAGATATTCTGTCTCTCATCTTTCCTATCTAGAGAATGGAGTTCATATAAAAAAGTCCTTATTACTTTGAATCTGAAGAAGACTTTTGTTTTCATGCTTTCTGTCACGGACTGGGGTGCCAGTCAAAGGGAGTCCAGAACAAGCCAAGGTCAGGAGCCAAAGAGACAGTGCAAAGTCCAAAATGCCAAGCCAGGGTCAGGAGCCAGAAACAGAGAGCCAAGTCCAAATCAATAACCAAATGTAGTCCAAAGCCAAGCAGGGGTCAGGATCCAGGAGCACAGAGCCAAGTCCAAAGCCAGGGGTCCAAAGGTCTAGGTACAAGAGCTGAGCCATAGTGGATGCTAGCAGCATGAAGCTCTTTCCACAAAGAGTACTGCCCAGAGTGTGGAGTTAAATGCTGCTACCAATTAGCCAGCTGCACGATCAGGCAGGCTCCCGTTAGAACTCTGGGCTGGTTGAGCATCTCCCTTGTAGCTTGGCCTCTCTTCACCTGGCTGCTAAATTTTGTCACAGTCGCCCCCTTAAACGAGTCATGTGTGGGGGTGAGTCAGGAGGACTTTCAGCTTGCAGTTCTTCCTTCTTATCTGGGCCAGGTGAGAAGACCGCTCTTACAGGCACTTGCCAGCTATCCTCCTCTGCTGCTTCATAGGGGCCAGCTGTGGTTTCTGCAGGCTCTGTCAGCTCATCCTCATCCATGCCCATGACACTTGCACACACATGCAGTCAGATAACCACATGGCTTGTGCTGTGCTTACAGCCTGATATACTCTGCTAAGTTACATGAATATGTTGGAGTAATTTCCCAACAATAAGTTGCTGTGTTACCTCTGAACCTCCCAAGTCATCTAGCAACATATATAAAGCATGACTAGACATTGTAATGTGTGTGGACAGCAGGGAGAAGCAAGAAGCACCTGGTATTTTTGGCCACTGTGTGACACAGAGTGTTGGACTGGATGGGCCTTTGGCCTGATCCAACATTGGTGTCTCTTATGCTCTTAAGAAAATAGTGATACAAGTTAAGCCTTAATTTACTTGTAGATAGAGTGTGTGTTCTGTGATAATGATCATGGTTTACAGTAACTTTAAGGAAATTACAGCATAATGAGGTGATAGAATGGGATTCAGATTCAAATTGGTGAAGGTTTATATTTCTAAAATTTTCTCATTATTTGTCTTTAAGTAGAACACTTGCATAGTATTTCAAAGGCTAGGCTAGGATAAATCTTTATTTACTGAGTGCTTTTATGTGAGGGAGAATAAAGAACAGATTCTCCCCACCTGCACTCTGAGGTTGTATATCCCAGGGGTTCCTAATCTTTTTGGTATGGTGACCCAGAAGTCCAAATTTACTTGGTATGGTGACCCACTTTTTAAAAAGAGTATGCACCATTGAATGCAAAAGCCTGGAACTTAGGGATGCCAGTCCTCAGGTGGGGGTGGGGGATCCCCCAATTTTTGGGTCTTCCCAAGATGACAGCCAGCTGGCCAGTGGAGAAGCCCCACCTCCAACAGTCATCTGTGGCCTCACTTGAAAAGAGTGGGCACTGTGAGCACCTGCTCTGCAAGCCATGAATTCACAGCCTGCAAGGCAGGCGAGCATGGCACTCACTTTACCCCCAACAATTTAAAGGGAAGGTTCCATTTAAATGGTTGGGGAAAGTGGGGGGGGCATGTCCATGTGGTGCTGCATCCCCAATGCGATGATGGCACTCTGCATGATGTCATCACATCAGGGATGGCCCCTACCCCTCCCAGACCACCCCCCAAATCCCCCCACTGGGGAGAAGATGGGACCTGGCAACCCTACTGGAACCTAATTTCACAGGCTTCACAACCCACTTTTGGGGCAGGACCCATAGCCTTGGAAACACTGGTATAGCCCATTCTACCAAGATATTACAAAATCATTCTACTGCAATTGTGGACCAAGGCTTCTTGTTGGGTTGGAACCTACCAGTCTGGGACTATCATAAGAGGGAGGCCTCTAGTGACAGTCTTGCCTGATTACCTTCTTACTGCAGTGTCCTTTCCTGTATGGCTTTTTGTTTTCAAGGATGCCTTACTATGAAAACATAACTCACAAACATTGCGATCATCAGTTACAATTGTGATAGATGGCACTGACTGCATACCTGCAAAAAGAAGAGAATAATAGGTTATTTAAAGATGCCTCCTACAGCACAAGCACAAAGTGAGGAAAATTGTGAGTGATCTGTACATGAAAAGTAGGCATGAGGGTTCAGCTCATATGTAAGTGAAGATCAAGGCAGTTTTGCTAGTGATCACATTCACATCGAACTTCTCAGCACCCTGATGACGAACGAGCCAAATTCACTTTTTAAGCAGAATGTTCTGTGAACTCAAATTTCTATTTTCACATTCTGACATAATTTTTTGTGATTACATAGTCCTTCACAAATTATTAAAAGTACTTATGTTTCAAAATCCAGGATGTACTAGTAAAATTGGTTTCTGCATCATGTTTTCTAGTAAAGCAGAAATTCATAATTTCATAACAGGTTTAGTGTGCAAGTAGTGGCTCAGATCCACCAGAGAACTTCTGAATGTATGAAGGGGAGATGGTTTTTGCCAATTCCTCCTCTTGCAGCAGACTTCTGATTCCCTATTCATGACCAATTTCTCACAAGCCGCTGCTCCGCCCTCGCTCTTTCCTTCCCCCGATTGTATTAGTCAATTTCCCACTACTTGCTGCATGGCTGCATTTTGACCCGCTGCTTCATCTGATTTTCCCCGCATATTTTCGATCCTCAAAAAACAGGATCAAGAAGACGCAGGGGAGATCGGGTGAAGCTGTGGGTCAAAATGTGGCTGCACAGCAAGCAGTGGGAAATTGACGCTTAAAATCGGGGGAGAGCGAAGGCCGAGCAGCAGCTTGTGGGAAATCGGTCATGCTGGGGGTATTTTGGATTGCAGTTGGAAGAGGGAGGGGAAGATTATAATGCTCTCATAGAAACCTGTTCTATCTATGAAAACCATCTGGTAGATCCAAGCTAATATCCACAATCTGATTAAAAGTTAATTCATAGTAGTAATCTGCATACAAAGGAAGAAAATAGGTATTGTATCAATGAAATATGTTCTGTTGGAAGGTATATAGACTTCCAAAATCTTCTAGATTTCAGCATATTGACTGATAGAGTGGCAGTCCTGGAAATTATCAAGTTTGGGGGGGGGGAGAGGGAGTTGGAAGATGGTCTATAGTCTGTGCAGAATATGACAGGAAGACAACCAAAGGAGGGAGCTATTACTGCTGTCCTTTCTTTTTTAAACTGTCTGTGAATGGATTATATGCTAATCGCTCATTAAGCATGGGGTGTAAGGCTTTTTTTTAATGAGTAGCAAATTCCACTGCAACTTCTTACTCGATGTATAATGAATAATGTAAACAATCAAAATAGGTGGAACACCAAATGACATTTGGAGCCAGCTTTTATTGATCTTAATAGTTGTTTTGTGTACTGATGGCACTGAAATCTTTCCCGGCTAGAATCTAGTACATCAGTTGAATTTGAAAGGTTTTGAGATGGGACATGGAACTTGCCAGATTCTGCCAAGTTCTAGGTCAGGTCTTATGACAAGATTCATTTTGCATTCACAAAAGCCTTTGATGTGCAGTGAGGTCATTGAAATCCTCAGCTCTTCAATACACTGGATTCCACTGCAGTTATGAAGACAGGAGAAGAAATGCTTGTATATGAGCGGTGTATTTCTTTCTTACTACAGAAACAGCACCAAAGAGAAAAGCTGAGATCATGACACAATTTAACTATAACTTTTGTGGCATGTTTTAGTGTTAGCTTTGAATTGTAGGGAAAATGGCCTCATTACATGGTTTAGGATTACTATCACACTTGAGACCTTGATGCAGGAAGCAACAAAGTATCATTTATTTCACAATGTTAAGCATCATGTAGCCTACCTCCAAAATTATTACCTGGTAATTCTGTGACCAGTCTTGATATTAAACAAGTAGCATTTTATCTTTAGAATAATTTCTAAGTGTTAATGCGTGATTGAAGGTATAATTGGGAAGAAATAAGAAGCAAGGGAGTTTTGGGGGGGAGAGGATCAAAATTATTCTCATTAAAACTGAAATCTTACTGGTCACCCTGATTCATGTGAGCAACTCAAGAGGGTGAATTGCTACCACTGGTGTACAATGCCATGTTAGCAGGACTAAATGCACTTAGTAGGGCATAAGCTCCAATGAACACAGTGAAATTTACTTCCAAATATACATGTGTCCGCACTATAGATTGGTGTAGTAGTGTCAGCTATCTCTGCCCTACTTGCGGATTTTACTTTTTTTCAAACCAACCTACAGAGAGATCACTGCAGCATAGTTGTGGTTCATGAACGGATAGGTCTAGCCCTATTTATTGAAAGGATACCAGGTCCTTCTAACCATTAAGCCATGAAAGTTCCAACCTTATTACCATTTCTGTCTGACTTGGACCATTCAGTCATGACAGTCTGTAGGAAATCTTGGGTAAATCAGTAACATTTAGCCTAAACTATCTCATAAGAAGGTGGTCCCTGTTTATGTTCACCTGGAAGATAACACCATGTATGACAGCCCCATTCACTTCTCTCCCTCAGAGGCAAGATTTTCCCTCCATTTTTTCCATTTACTGGAAAATGTGTTTTCTTCTTTGCTGAAGAATTCTGCCCCCCCCCCCAACACAGTATGATATTTTGGCTGTTGGCTCAGCCCAGGACCCTAAGGGAAGGCTCAAGAGCCCACTTTAACTTAAACAACTTAAATGGCACTTGAAGTGTTTTGAAATTCAAAAATAGCAAAATATTTTATTTAACATAGAGGGGAAAGGTCAGGTGAAATCAGGGACTGAAATGTCTGAGGTAAAACCAATACATGCACAGACTCTAGTTCTTATGTTTCAGGCTAATGAGAGTTTCTTAAGGTTTTCACAGTGACTTAAATCTTTTTGTTGAGAGGCTTTTGTTCCAGTGTTTTCCAAACACCCCAGAACACTTTCTTTGAGTATTCTCTGACTCTTTTAGTTTCCAGAAGGCTGGTACACTCCTTCCAGTACCCGAATTTCTTCTCTTGAAATTCCACTAAACTGACAAGGTCTCTAAAGGTAGTTTCTAACCACACCAGACCAGGGATCTCTGCACTCTTCAGAGCTAACTCCCTATTTGACTGGGAAGGGAAATTCTCCTCTCATCCCCTTTCTTTGGCCTGAAGGGGAGTCTTCGTCTATTTCCCAAACTTCCTTGCCAGCTTTCCTTCAGTTCTCCTGTGTTAAACTGCTCTCAGTCAGGGCTGAATTCCAAAACAGTCAGTGCTCAACTCTTCTCAGTTAGGGCTGAAATCAGACTGCATCTCTCCTCAGCACCCAGTTCAGAAGTCGTCTCTGCTCAGGTGATGCTAACCAATCAGATCTCTTGGAACAGCCTATCACTCAAGGCTCTCTGGCTTTGTGAAGAATTAACCCTTCACAGTCCTTTCTCTGTTTACACAGCACTTCCAAGCTTTTAAAAGTGCAATCCGTCACACCATGACACTGTACAAGAGAGTGAGTGAAGGCCAAACAAAATATTCAGAATAAATCTAGTTTCAAAGGTTCAGCCTAAGACATTTAACATAGCAAAGCAATAACAACATTGTTTGTTGCTTTGTAAAAGATAAAGAGAGACTTCAGATGCTCTTTGAATTACAACAAAAAGCAATGACATTCTTATCATTGCTTCAAATGTCAGTGCCATAAGCCTGTAGGTTTCCAGTGCATAAGTTAACAGCTTTAAAATAAAATTTCCAGGGAACCATTGAGAACCTTCATGAATTCTACTGTTGAAGTATCTGGGGACAAAAATTTCATGGCACTGCAGTCCTAAGTCCCTATCCCATTGGCCTGTGAATGACTCCCCAAACATATTGGGCAAATAAAGTATCTTGTGACACCTCAAATTCTAACATATGTATAGGGGCATAAATTCCTACCAAAATACATCTCTGGTAGTCTTTAAGGAGACTGTAGACTCTTGATGTTTTTCCTGCAGCGGACTATCATGGTTACTCCTCTAGAATTTGATAAACATGTTGTGGTATTTTTCTTTAATAAAACTTGTGCTGGGCATATGGGTCCTCCAGGGATTGTTCTGCAGATTTCTACAATATTTTCATATGCTTTGGAATGGAAGAACAGTTTCCAGTTAGAGTAACCCTGAGTTAGATGGACGAATGCTCTAGCTCAGTGTAAGGTAGCTTCATGCATTCACGTATATTGAAGACACCCCTAAAACCAGGAAGGATGTGATATGTTTACCTCCTGCAGCTCAAGGGCAATGTACTACATGAGGGCTTAATTTTTAGATCAATTTTACATTTAAAGCTGTCCTGAGATGCTGATAAATTAAGAGAGAGGATGGTCTGCTCTTGAGAAGTCACAGTCATTTGCTTCAGGTATTAGCGTGCTGGATTCGTCTTTTGAAAGCAGCTGTCCTCCCTCCCTCCCCCACCTCTTCTCCTTAAATAATAATGGCAGAAAGCAGCAGATGGCCAGATTGCTGGCAAATGCATTAGCATTACAGTTTATATTCACCCAGACACTTCCACTGACACGAGCAATGTCATTTTCTGGTAATGTTTGGAATTAGTCCCTTGGGTCACCAATTCCTAGACATTATCAGATGATAAGCTGGAAACAGTGATTACTTAATTTTTTTCCCTCGAAATCCTGGAGCACTCTTAAAATGAAACAATTTGGAGCCATGGGAGCCTTATTATAGCGTTAGCATACACACAGATCCTGCCATAAGGATTTCATTGCATGGAGAAAAGAATCAGCCAAGACTATTTGGGGAGAAGCAAGATTTTGCCATTCTCCCTGGTCAGGCAGCTGTGGTGCAAGGGTGTGTGAGATCAGGCTGCAGTCTTCCAGATCAGGTGATGGGAGGGGAGATGGCTTTTCATTGAATGTAAACCAGAAAGAGTTTAAAACTAGTATTTCAAGAGCCATCACTAAATCACTATGACTGTTTGACAATTTCCTGAGACTCACAAAGCCAACTGATGAGAGCAGAAAGGTGGCGTATAAATGTTTGTAAATGAATACTAAATAAATAAATAACTATTCCAGTATTTGCAGCCCCATCCCAGGAAACCAGTGCTGGAACCACCAGTTGGTATTCTGCATATGTCCTGCAGGGTGGAAATAAGTGACACAAACACACCTTGGCAAAGCACTTACCTCATGATGATCACACTGAACTGCACAGCAACTGTGCCAACATCCACCAAGCATGGAGCAGCACAACACCAATGCCCCTGTGAGGAGTACACATAGATGCGGTCAACTGCCACCCACTGTTGCAGCCACTACCCCATGACATCATGCAGCTGTTGCCCACATGAGGAGCACCAGAAGACAGGGAGGAAAAAGCAACTCATGCCTCATAAATTTCGTTCCCTAACAACTCACTCCCTGGGCATGCAGGAATGAGACACAGCATAGAGTATTAGGCATCTGTCAGCAGTCCAGATATCAGCACTAGGCATATAGAACAGGGCAGGGGACAATGCAGAGAAAGGGTGAACTGGAAATGCAAAGGCACAAAATATCCAAGGCTTCTGGTTCAGTTCCCACATGTGAACAGCCCTCGGGTAGTCTACTGGACTCCCAAGCACAGCTGAAATGTTGCCCTTTGAACATCATCATGGGGGACGGGCTGCTCATGCTGATTGGCTGCCAACATTTTGGCCAGCAAGAATCCATTCTATGTGCAGGTTTTAAGCTTTAAAACCTCTGTCATCTGGACCTTGAAAATCTCAAGGAGCACTTTGTCCCTTATGATCACTCCACAGAATTTCAAGATCTGCTAGTGAGCCTAGGCTGAAGTTCCGTCCTCTAAAAAGGCAAGGTTATGTACCAAGAAGACCTTTGCTGTGGTGGGTCAAAAACTATGGAATTCCCCCTCACCAAAAATCCATTATGTGTTGTTCTCTTCTGCATTCCTTCCAAAAGTAAGTTAAGCTTTTTATTGTTCTTCTTCCAGAAATTTGGGGAATAGTCTGAGATTTTTACTGTTCCTTTTTTGCACTTTTAAATATTGTTTTATATTGTTTAAACTGGATTTATGATAATAATATTGTGATTTAATTTTTTCTGTGTGAATATCTTTGTTGAATATATTTAAATAAACAGAATAAATATATTGGATGTGCCAGACTGCTATATAACTAGGATTGCCAGCTCTGAGTTGGGAAATACTTTGAGATCTGGGGGGTAGAGTCTCAGGAAAGCAGGCTTTGGGGAGGGGAGGGGAGGGACTTCAAAAGTGTATCATGCCATAAAGTCCACCTTCCAAAGCAGCCATTTTCTCCAGGTTAACTGATCTGTATCACCTGGAGAAAGTGGGAGATTTCCAGCCACCTGGAGGTTCAAGCCACTAATGGACCACAGTGACTAACCAAAGGTTGCACCCCACCAATGTTCACTGTGAAAAAATTGATTCGATTCCAATTACTATCCACAAACTTGTTTCTTCTTTTGTTCCTTTATTTTACGTCATGCAGTGCTGCTGCTGCTTCCAGACAATTGCCATTTGACTATGGATTTCCTAGGTAAATATTCCGTTTCCCCCAGTGCTTCGTCAGGTCACTTTTTTATACACGGAGCTGATACTCTAAGCCTCCTATTCAGAGTTTATCTTATGTTTCCCTTCGGCATCTGCTGGCTCTTGTTTTAAGCAACTTATTGCTGAGTATAGCATTTGTTGTTCAGTCAGTCTGAGTGTGCCCCTTTCTCTTTGCACCTTCCCAGAACAGAATGCTAGACTTTGTAACAAATACTCATTTCTTGCAATATTATTCATTAAACAAGTAAACCACAATTAGAAAGATATCAGCTGAGTGTGAACAGGATGAATACAGTAATCTATGAGCACAAGGATTTGGGATCTTTCACTTGTCCACCTTCCCCCAACAGTCCTTTCTGAGTTCAGGAAAGTTGATTCTTTGGGTCATGAGACTGACATGGAATAAAAGCCATGTGGGATGGGGGAGCTGTATACTGAGAGGGAAGGAGGCAAAAATATTCTGTCCCTCTTCTGCCAGTACAGCTCCAATAACAGAAGATGTTGGAGAAACAATTTTCTCTTATCCCACTTCAGGGCATCCCCTCGGTCCCAGAAATAAGCTCTTCCAGGGCTGGAAACAAATGCAGTGGGCAGGGAAACAAAGGAAACAGCCACATTCATCAGTGGCTTCTGTTGACAGTTCACTGGATCCAACCCAATGGTTCTTTCAACAAAATGTTAAATATCTGCCATTCAATTACCAATTAGTCAGAATACCTATACCTATAGGTCACAAAATCTGTGCAGAAAGCGCTAGAAGTGGTATGGCACTTATTACTAAGCTGTCTTCAGTTACTTGTGTAAGTTCCCCCATTCTGAGCAAAGAGAAACAAGAGAGACAAAATATGGCACTTATATCGAGATTCTATTAAACAACTGTTCATACAGTATTAACTAACAGAATAGTCCAAAAATGCTTTGGGCACTACAGAAGCAAAGTGTCAGGATTAAAATTTTGCAAAATATGCAATACTTTTAAATAAAATAACAAGTATGGCACCTAACATCTGAACAGAATGGTATCACTTGAACAAGATTTTTACAATTGCTAGTGTGCCATTGTGGTTGCATTGCCCAAAGTGATATTCTGTATTAACAATCAGAACTGGTATATTAAATGCTGCTTTGTTTATTTCTTTATAGAATATTTCTTTATTTCTGATCTGCTTTTCTCCCAAAGAGGTTCGGGCTTCTTAATCCACAAAGACAGAAAATCACAATACTTGTATTTAAAAGCCAGCCCTACCATAAGGCTGGGTTAAACAGCAAATTTGGGGTACCACTAAAGGGCAACAAATAATCAATTATTCAGCATTTTATTGTATTCTTACTCATATGGGGGAGATGGGTAGTATTTCTATTTAAGGAACCAAAGTGTTTTACACATCTGAACAAAAACCAGCTTCATCCCCATTAATCCAGTCTTAAAACTGCTTTAAATCAATTCATACTGACTTTGTTAATCTAGCAAATCAAAATATCATTTGGGTCCTTATGTCATAAGGGGAAAGAAACAACTTTTTTAGTAAATCCTAGAAGAAAGGAGCTTTGCTAATAATATCATGAGATGAGGAATACAACATTTACTCTGCTTACCACCTTAGTTATGTTCTTTGTGGTTGTACCTTATTTGTATTCTCTTTTCATACTACTCCTGTTTTCAGAGCTGGCCTTACCATTAAAAAGAATAAGTCATCCCACCTCATGCAAAAGAACATATGGGGCTCCCATTATACAACACAGAATTGTCGATTACTTAGGTTGGTTTTTTTTGGGGGGGGGTTACTACCATAGTGAGATGTAGGTATTCCAATGAGTTTTATGTAAAGCATCTGGGGGACGGCCCCTGTGACGTTGACATCTCTAGCTTGCACAGGATCCATTATATACACTCCTGAACCTCAGTCATTTTGACAAGCACAGGCGCAGGAGGTTCAAGAATGTATGGAACGGAGCATGTGCAAGCTAGAGACATCAAACTCACCACAGACCTCCCCCATCTGCTCCCCTACATGCCCTCCAAGTTTGGTGTCTCTGGCTTGCACAGAATCTTTCTATTCACTCCTGAATCTCCTGAATCTGTGCCTGTCAAAATGACTGTCAGCTATTATCTTGACAGGCACAGGTTCAGGATGTTCAGGAGTATATATAATGCATCCTGTGCAAGCTAGAAACACCAAACTCACAGGGGATCTCTGGATGACTCTCCTGTACCCGCCCTCCAAGGTTGGTGAGTATTGGATGTATGGGGTCTGAAGTATGCCCCCCCAAAGAAGGTGCCCCCAGGAAAGGGCTTTCTGCAGAAATGATGGGCGGTCATTTCCCCAGAAAGCACTTCCCTGGGAGCACCTTCTTTGGGGAGCCATAACTCAGACCCCATACATCCAATCCTCACCAAACTTGGAGGCAAGGTAGGGGAGAGTCAGCTGGAGTTCTCTAGTGAGTTTGGTGTCTCTAGCATGCTGGGGGGGGTGCTTTACCACCTCAGAAACTAAAAATTTGTGATGGTCTATGGTTCACCAACAGGGCATATCATGAACCATGAACTGAACCAAACCACATTTTCCTAGTTCATACCCATCTCTAGCCATCATTCCCCTCTCAGGGCTGTTATTCACATCACAGAACAGTTATGCTACCCCCATGGATCATCATTCTACTCTGGGGTTGTCATTACTGTCCCAGAACAGTCTGTCTGGGCCCAAAAACCATCATTCTACCCTGGGGGCTGTCATTCCAGGCCCAGGGCAAGTCTCTCTAAATCCATTCTGCAATTTGGATGCAGCTTTTATTTTCTGTACAGTCGACTGATATTCCTGGGTCCCATTGTATCCAATGGTCCTTGAGGCATCTCCCATTGTTCCCAATGGCATTATTGTCATTAGTTTGAGTACATCTTGGCCCAGCTCTCTATTTATCCAGCCAAAAAAGTAAAAACCTCTGACCTGGGTAGCCAGGCTAGCCTGATCTCATCATGTGTTGGAAGCTAAGCAGGGTTGGCCGTGGTTAGTATTAAGATGAGAGACCACCAAGGAATACCAGGGTCACTACGCAAAGGCATCCATGGCAAACCACCTCTGAATGCTTCTTGCCTTGAAAACCCTATGGGTAGCCAGAAGTTGGCTGCAACTTGAGAGGAGGAAGAAGAGGAAGAAGAAGAGGAAGAGGAAGAAGAAGAGGAAGAAGAAGAAGAAGAAGAAGAAGAAGAAGAAGAAGAAGAAGAAGAAGAAGAAGAAGAAGAAGAAGGCTTCATCCCACTAAATGACAGAGGCAAAAAGAACAGGTGATTGGCTGAAAGTGCTCTAGTCTCCTCTCTTGCAAGGATCTGATTGGTAGGAAGAAATGCCATTGCTCAAGAAATCAGTATAATCAAGGAAGAACATAAGCACATACCACCTGCTAACAGCACCAGAAGTGGGAAAAAACATGGATTTCCTTGGAAAGAGTAATTTTGTTTCACTAAGAATCTCAGATTCCTAATACCATTCTGGCACATCACAGTAATGACCTGAAACAGTTATTTCTGCATATATCTTTGGCTTGGGTATTTCATTAAGCACACCCGTATACTGAAGCTGCAAAATATCTGCATTGCCCTTCTCAGACAAAAGGCTAATTGTGAAGACTGAGATAACTGCACAGGATAGTCTTCTATTACATGAGATAGGAGCACCAGAAAAATAACACCTAAAAATACCAACGGTGATATTGCACTGTTAAACCTACCCGTAAAGGAGACAGAAGGCCGCATGGAAGTTCCTACTGACTTTGAGTACAATCCACTGGGAACCTTCCTGAAAATACCTCATTGTAGTGAATGGCAGCTGGACAGGAGAACTTCCAAGTGTCCCTTCTGCTATGATCAAGAGAATGTTAGGAGCAGGTATGCAAAATGATGTAGAAATTTATAATGTCAAGCAAGTTACTGGAAGAAGTCTCTGGTGTAAGAAGATGAATGATATTTCCCTGTCTACATGTCTCTGATTCACTGCAACTATCAAAGTAAGCATTAGTTTTCTTTGGGGGAATTTATCCAAATCTCACTTCAATATTAAGCTTAAATGTTCAAGTAAAATCGTCTTTCTCTCTCTCATGATACCACATTACTGATGAGTCTTGGCAGTGACAAATGACAAACGGTGCCTTCTTCACTTGGCAGTCCTCATTTGCATTCTTTCCCTGCCATCTCTGTTTCATTGGGATGGAAAGAAAATAAAATTAAAAAGACAGAAGTTCTGTGAGGAGGAGGAGAACAGTAAAATGGCCCAAATTGTAACAACTCAGCAATTCTTCATTCTGCAAAGCTTCATTATACAGTATAGAGCACAGGCTGACAAGTAAGCATTTGACTAGGGGTAGATGAAAAATAATTAAGAAATGCATTTTAAAAACATTTTCTATTTTTTAAAATCCTAATTTGAAGAGAATATTTTTGTTATGTTCAGGAAAAAATGAAAGTGTTCTTTAAAGAAATAGGATTCTAATACACAATGAGACACCTCTAGGTTGATAGGGAAGAAGAGAATGCAATTAGCAAGCTTTCCAGGTAGGAGAATTCTTCCTCCAGTGGAAAGAAAACCTAATTCCTGCAGTCCCACAGAAAAGGGAGCATGGTACAATGATAGATCACATGTTTTACCTGCACAAGTACCTTAGGTCTGCCCTTGGCAGCTGCAGCTAAAAGGACCTCAGGTAGCAGATCTGACCTTTATCAGAGATCTCTTCCACATGCCCAAAGGGATGATGCTGTTGGCATAGGCATAAAATACAGGGGGGCTTGAGGGCCTGGTCCTTCCCCAAATTTTTCCAGAGGGGCTGAGCCTCCCCTGGGCAACCAGTGCCAGCCAATACTGAGTTTAAAACTTTCCCATGTGGGTTTTTCCTCTGGGCTAGAAAGAAGGAAGTCAGGTTCACCTTCTTACAAATGCTAATTGAACTAGCAGGATAGACAATCCGATGGTTAAACATCCCCCCTCCCTTCTCCAAGCATGTATGCTAGAGAGTCTTTAGGAAGACAGATCTCTGGAGGCAGGAAAAGCTGAGTGGGGAAAGAGATTTGATAACATTCCTTGCAACAGGAAGAGAAGGTCTCTTGCAGCTGGATCCATCAGGTTTTTGGTTGTATTTTTGCATGCTCTAGGTTAATAATGGCTTTTGATATCCAGAACATATCAATCCTTGAATATGTTTGGTGTCCATCGGAAAAGAAAGTACAATTCTTAATCCTGGCTGTCTCCACCAACTTTCAATATAGCAGTAGTCAGACTGTGAAGCCTCTGTAGGGCCCAACATACTTGCTGGGCTCCAATTTACACTTTGGGGGACAGTGTATTTCTATTTTATTTTACTTCGGTCTATATATCCTTGATTGAGAACAGTTGTTTTTTCGTGGGGGGGGGGGGTGCTTCAACCATTCCTAAACTCTTCTTTCAATTTCTATTTCTTCTTTAAATGGTAAGCCCATCTGCATGAACAAGATTGGAGGGGGGGGCCCTGCAGATCAGAGGCCTTTTAAAATTTCCTTTTGCCCTGGGCCGCCCAGAGAGATTATTGGCAAGTAATGTACTCTGTACATGTTCATGCTCTTCATTTTGCTGATACTTAAAATGGTGTGGTACAGTTTCAAAGGGGCAACTAACTAGGACGTATAAAAGGAATGATAGGATTGCCCATTGGAAACAATGGGAGAGGCTTGAAGGCTCATTGAAGATAATGGGAGCCAGAAATGCCAGTTGACTGGCACATGGAATGGTTTTTCCATTAAGGTCTTTGGGCCCAGATAGGCTACTCTGGGACTGGAATGACAGCCCCCAGAGTGAAAGACAGTCCCTAGGATTAGAATCTGTGCTCTGGGACTAGAATGACAGCCCCCAGAGTGGAATTACGGCCCCCGGGAAGAGAATCTGTGCTCTGGTACTGGAGTGACAGGTCACAGAGTGAAATAACAGGACAGCCCCTGGGAATAGACTCGGTGCTCTAGGACTGGAACGACAGCCCCCAGAGTGGATTGATGGCCCCTGGGAGTAGCAGAGATGTTCTGGGACTGGAATGACAGCCCTCAAAGTGGAATGATAGTCTGAGAACTCTTCTGCATCTCCCAGTTTGAACTGAGAAGAAGACTGCTGCTACTCTGAACTCTGTACGTTGCTCAGAAATGGAGTGCACAGCAACTGTTTGGTATTCTGCCCTGGCACAGAGACTTCAGCCATGCATTTACCAAACAAAGGCATCTGTGATGCTGTAATTTAGTAAATTTCAATACAAAGTCACCCTTATGAATAAGGCAGAAACAAGACTCTTATAAATGAACATCCAGGATAACTTTTAAAATGTTCCCCTACAGGCTTTTCTGTGTTGCCTTCCTTAGTGTCAAATTTGTAACCATTTGTTTGTCTTATGCACATGGTATGTATATTTTCAGATCTTAAAGTGACTATTCTAAAAGTGATTTTTTTTAAAAAAGGTCACAGCAAGACTGCTGAAATACCACTATAACCACTGGCCAACTCCCACCTTTTCCTCGGTTTAGCCCAGTCCAGGGGCATGGATAGGGGGGTTCCCATGGGTTACCAGGCTCCCCTAAATTTCTGGGGAGCCCCTTCCTAAATCCCACATGGCTCTGCCTCCATAGATAGTGACAATGACTTGTGATGTCACTGGCTCCTCCCTGTGATGTCACTGGGCCTTAGTTCTTTTAAGGACCAAGCAACACAATGCCTCTGGCCCAGCCCCAGCCCCTCCCCAGAAAATCGGAAAGTCTACATTCCTGGCTGTTGGGAAGTGTTCCCCACCACCACCCTGTTTCCCCACAGCATCATGGGGCATTCATGCACCTCCTGGGTTTCCCTGTGTTTTCTTCAGTGTTTCCTAAATTTGCATTGCTGTAAAGATTTGGGAAAGATCACAGCAGAGTTTGGATGGCTGCCATATGGATGGGAAAGTTCGGATTCTTCCCAGTTCCCAAATATGGATCACACTTCCCCTGCCTATTACTTGCAGCAACCATTACCTCCTCCACCAGGGGGCTTTTTGTTCCTTTAATTGGCAACTGGATACCATTAGAACATTATAGTAATATGACTATTAGGTTCTCTGACTTTCTATCTTTCTTTTTTAAAGTCTCTAGCTATATTTGTTGTGGACATATGCCTTTCCCCTTATACCTCTGCAACTTAAGGAGCTAGAGACTTACTCCAAAACAAATGAAATCTGGGAATTCAGAAAATCTGATTCACATATAACATTGTGACAACATAACAATAATATCCAGTTACTAATTTTTTTAAAAAGTCCCAGTAATGCAGGGGGGAGGGTAGCCACTGTCAGGGAGATGAGGGAAGGTGGGAAATGGAAACCTGCCCTGTGGAAGCCCCGTTGCCACTGTTCTCTATCAGCAACTGCAGCAGCAATGGGGAAACCACAGAAGCCTGCCCTCATGTGGAAAATGTGAGAGCCAGACAGACTTTCTTAATCTAGGGCAGCATCATATGTACAACTTTGCATGCAAGTCACAAGATTTGCTTCTTGTTGTTTAGCATGATGAATGTTTCCTATGAATACGTATTTCCAGCCATGGACAAGATAGCTAGTCCCCATGAAGACTGGACATTTCCTATTGACAGCTGTAGGAAGTGACAGAGTTCTATGCACTCAGGGAGCTCACAAGCAAATGCAGCTTTTTGAAAATGTGGAGGCTCTTGATTGCAATGTCTTCAAGGAGCATATTGTCATGAAGAACAGGGGAAATGAAGTAGCAAAATTACTTGAAATCCTGATCCCAAAATCACTGAAGCTCCTGTAGCTAAAAGTACTTTTGGATTTGGCTGCAATTTTATCCATCATTCCCTTTCAAAGAAACAAACAACAAGAACAACAAAAAAAGTAAAAGAGCTAATGAAAGCAGGAAAAAAAGAGCTTCCCACCAGACATGAATCTGGCAGCTCTAACACATATCTCAGCAGCACTGATTTCCCATGTGGCCACCTTAGATCTCTAGGCCTCAGCAGCCAAATCAGAATGGATGGCAGTAATAATTAGGTTCTGATGAGAGAGGGGCCCAGAGGAGGGCCAATTTTTGTAGAGTTAATGAAAGGAGGGTGGAGTATCCAAAATTTCACATAGGGTATGAAACGAAATTAGATAATCAAAGAGACTTGAAACAGTTGAAACCATCCACTCCATCTAAGAGCATAGCGGGGGGGGGGGGATCTTGGCACATCAAAAATTGATCACAACTAAGGAATGTTAATGTGTTCTCCCTTCCAAGCCAGTAAGATTCAGGGTGACCCACAGCTATTATTTAACGTCAGTATCAGGCCATTTAATTTTCTGCTTCAGTTCCTTTCCTGCTCTTCTTCCCCAACCTCTGCCTAATGGCCACCCCCCTTCTCCACTTCTGCTGTTCTTTCTCCTCCAGCGCTGTGCTGAGTGGCATTTGATGAGACACCAGACTCCTCAAAGAGTGGCACCCATACACTGTAATCAACTGCCACTTACAATGTGTTATAGTTTAAAGCATATTGCATCCCTTTAGTGTGTCCAAACAAAAACAAATAAAGTGCTTGATCTGAAAACATCTACTGCAGCTTTCTGCCTTCTGAACAATTAGGAAGACAGATGTCAAAAGTTTTTCCTACCGGTCTCACTGATTCTTGGAATTTTATTTTTGTCCTGTTGCCCTTTAATCAAAGTTTTCTCAATAGTCTGGGCCTGTTTGAAAGCAATAATATATCTGGTGTTGGTGTCAGGTAATAATATCAGTATACATTTCTGTTTGGATGTTGCAGTGCCCCAACTACACTGATATAATGGCTCCTCTGTTTCCCTGGGTAAGGGGAACTTTAGCTTTTCAGGATTATCATCCACAGGAGAAATGGAGTATATACAAGAATCCCCTCATTGGCCCTCCTTCCTCAAATTTCTTTTAAAGTTTTGAAGGTTTGCCACTTCAAGGACCAGGAACTGAGTAGAAAAGTGCCATTAAAAGTTTTTAAATAAAGAAAAGAAAGAAAAGAAAGAGTGTCTTTAATTGAAAGTAATGTGGCAGCCATTCCAGGTAAAGGATTTGCATGATCCAGGGTTTGTAGGAAACAAGCGTGGACACCCAAGGAACTTACAGGGGACAGCCATTTTTGGTGCAGCACCTTCTAGCTGCCACTGTTGTTCTGTCCACTCACTCCTCCCCTTCTCTTTCTGTATCCCACCTGCCTCCAGCATAATGGCTTCAGAGGTGGAGGGGGGATGGAATGGTGAGGGTTGCAGCCCTGTACCATGCCTGCCTTGTTATCCTCCTCCATCACCCACCAGCAGCATAATTGGGTGGGCCAAGCTGCAACTTCTGCTTCTTCCCTCCTCCTAATCCATCCAACTGTTGGAAGACAAGGATTGTATCCTATCTTTTTGCCTCAGCATTCAGAGGGAGCTACAATAGAGTTGGAAAGATATGGAGGTCAGGACACACAGAACACCCTTTCCTTCTGCTATCTGATACTATCCCTTTGAAGTAGAATGCTATTCTTAGGGCAGGACTCCTTTCACGTCCATTCTGACACCTTCTCTCACACACATTCTCCATCTTGGCATCATGGGTGCAGGACATGCATCCTACATCTGCATCCATCCTAGCTAGTTAGATTAGGCTACTATCCTATCTCTACTCTTTCCTATCTAGAATGGAGTTCTATAAATAAAAGGACTCTTATTAGTTTGAACAGTTAAAGAGGTTCTGTGTTACTGTTTGTTTCTCTACCAGCACCCTCCACACACACACTAGATATGCTTCTGCTGTGCAGTAAGCCTTTGTGCACTCTGCTAAATTATTAATGATTCCTGACTGTACCAAAACAGAGAATCTAACACCAATGAGGGGCAACACAACTCTTCTTCGCCTTCCCTCCTCCAGTGTCAGTGTGTTCTACCATGCTTTCTGTACAATCAACATCTTCCCCCATATTATGAGTTCATGAAAGAATACGCTGCAATGGAATACATTTAAAGGAGTAAAATAGAATGACAAAAAAGGCAATAAGATTTAAAATCAAAAAGTCCAATCCCAAGTGACAACCAGAACACTGATGAGCTTTTACGGCCAAGGAGCAAAATTTTGCAATGTCTGGATTTCAATATCTAAAATATCCAGATGGTGAATCTATTTATGTAAAATTATACAAGCATTTTAAAATCTAAAACCAACAATACAATGTAAAAAGGACATAATTTAGTCTTAAAAAGATAAAAGAATGAGAATAAAAAAGTCAGTTATTTGGGAGGGAATCTAACCCAAGTGGCTACCTGAACACTGATGAGCTTTTACAACCAGAAAACAGAATTTTGCTATCTGGTGTATCGCTGTATGGTCAGGATTTAAAAGTAATTTCTCTATCTTATCCTGATCAGAGGAGCCAACCAAGAGAGGACCAATACATTTTGTGCGAGCTTCGTTATATAATGGGCATCTCAGGAAGACATGTTCCTGAGATTCTATCTCCCCAGACGCACACATGCATAGCCTCTCATTTCGGGGAGTTTTTTTGAATTTACCCTCGAGAACTGCAGAAGGTAAAGCAGAGCATCTAGCCAGCGTATATGCCCTCCTAAGTTTATTTGACTCCAGAATGGATAAGTAAGGGGCTTGAGCAACAATATATTTACTACTATAAGGCGCTAAAAAGGCAGGGGTCGCCTGTACGTCCAGTTGGCGTTCAATATCTTCAATCCTCTGCCTGACCACTAGCTTAGCTTGAGCATCCCCCCTTTCCAAAAGCTCTTTGGGTGAAAACCCTAGTAGTGTAATTTTCCGAATAGTATGGGTCAGCCATTTAGATTGGTAATCGTCAGTCAGGATTAAGGGCACAAGGCCACATGGATTTAGGTTTATCTTTAACCAAAGAAAAATAGAGTGCAAGGTGATCTTGGCTTCAACTTTCATCATGCCAGTCTCTAGCCGTACCATTGCATTTGTAACACACCTTGGGACTTGGAGCACTGATCTCAAGAATTTCGATTGAACCAGCTCTAGTGGGGCATAGCAAGAAGATGTCGCTCCCAGTAGCGTCCCATAGAGCATCTGGGCTAATGTTTTAGCCTTAAAGAGTTTCAGTGCTGCTGGCACAAAATAGCCCCCTGTAGAACGGACTGCTTTGCCTGCATTCCTTTATGTTTCCTTTCATTCAATGAACTAATGCTAAAATGCATGCACAAAAACTAAACCATGAGGATTTAAATGGAAGGTGCTTGCTGGACACTACTGCGCAGCTGCAATAGGGCAATTGCATAAATTAAACAAAATTTGGACACCACCTCCCACACGTCACAAGTGATGTTCCACTCCAATTTAGAAAAGTGCATTTTTAATATTGTAGCTGTAGAAGATATACACCAAATAAAAAAAAGAATGGTGCATAAGGTGGGCACAGAATCTGAAGTCAAGCATAAAGGCTTACAGCTCTGAACATCTGCAGTAAGATGTGTGTGTGCAATGGGCCTTTGACAGAATTTCTGCTGGAAATTTAATATCAGGCATTCATAGAAAATCAACCCCTAAATTTATTTACAGATAAATCTCCTGTTTTTTATTTATTTATTTCATTATATGTTAGACTGCCTCCCCCTGCCAAGGCAGGGCTCAGGGCGGTATACACATAGCAAACTCATAACATATATAATTTAAAAATTGTTTAAAACAATAAAAACATACTGGACCCTGGTCACACGTGCCGGATATCACGTGGGGGGGAGGTGTGGCTAATTGCCCCGGCGCAGTTTGATCTGCAATTACGTGATCAAACGCGCCGGCGGCACACCACGGGTCCATCCCTTGGCACCAGTGGGTAAACGAGGGTAGCAATCACACGACGATCCTGCAGTATGGCAAAGAAGCTGCGCGGCGCAATCACACCAGCAATGGCTAGGCACCGCTGCCATGACAAACAGGCTCATTTTTAAAAGCCAAAACAGCCCTTTCACGTTCCTCTTTGTGCGCATGCGCCGTTGGGTGCTTGTGCGCATCTTGTAGAGACTTGGGGGGGAAACCCTGTTTGCAAAGCGACATGGGCAGGCGCTGGATGCCACCACCGGAAATGCGATCAGACATCAGCCCTTGCCCCAGCGGTTTACGGAAACTAGTACCTCAGAGGTACTAGTTTTTAACTCCGCATCTTCGGCGGGAAGCCTCAGGTTCGCCACGGGAGCTCTACGCTTCCCAGATGTTGCGATGTGATTGCACCCAGAAAATCCGCCTATCTTCCATCTCTGTGGCATGGCTAATGCTCCGTGTGACCGCAGCCCTGATTAATCTAACAAATGGAGCTAGAGAATTCCAGTAGTGCCACTGCTGAATGGGGGGGGGGGAGGGCAGGGGATGGGAGTGCCAGGAGGATGAGACCATCGCTGTCCTCAACTAAATGCCTGGTGGAACATCTGCCTTACATGCCCTGTGGAACTGCGTCAAGTCCTGCAAGGCATGGATGTCATTTGGCAGAGAGTTCCGGCCAGGGTGGAAAATGCCCTGGCCCTGGCCAAGGACAGGCGGACATCCGTCAGGCCAGGGACCACCAGTAAGTTCTGATCTACTGAGTGCAATGCTCTTCTGGGGGAATACCGGGAGAGGTGGTCCCAAAGATACATGGGTCCCTGACTGTTAAAGGCCTTGAAGGTTTGTTATATTTTTAGACTCTTTGCCTCACTGAAGACCACAGCATGCAGAATCTGTAGAACACCCCTACATTTTGAGTATTATTACTATTTCAGATTAAATAATTTAATGTCTCTGTCAGTTGATCACAATGCTGTTGAGCTGATATGTGTTGTAATAAAGTGTGAATGGTCTCCTTGTTCTACAATAAATCTGACAATAGGAACAGGAATAATAGTAGGAAGAAGAGATGTAGTTGTAAAAATTAGGGGGGTTAATTTGAAATCCTTTATGATAACAGTCTTTTTTTTTTTGTAATTTAGGATGATTCCTACAAGTATCTCAAAGCCTGCTCTCCTCCCACTCTGTTAGGAGAATCTGTATGGTGCATTTAAATAATCTAGTATTTTCTCATAGTATAGTTATGATGCTTGACACAATCCTGAAAAGGTCTGGAAAGCTTTGGATTTATGGCCTCCTTGACCACCATGGTGAATGGCCGGCTGGCACAAGAAGAAAGGTGGGGGAGTCACTTTGCCTATCAGTCTGTGATGACCCTCTCTCTGGCCTGACTGCAGCAGCTCTGTGAACTCTACAACACACAGCCAACTACCAGAATAAGGAACAGATCCAAATATTACCCAGTATTACAGACTATAATTATTCTTTAATTCATTATAATAATTATAGCAATGAATGGGAGGTGATTGTTTCCTTTTTATGAATTAAGACCTGTTTTTCGCAATCATGTGGGAGAGTAAACAGTTTCTTAAACTCAGAAGGATCTGAGAAGCAGTCAGCTGTCCAAACAGGGCAGTTAGTGTGGCAGTTCACTGGGAGGACTCCATCTACTGCCACTGAGCACCACTGAAGTGGGCAGAGCATCAAGTAGTGCCTTTACAGGAGCTGGCTATGCCTTCTACTGAAAAGGTGCATGGCTCCTGGGCGAATACCAGTGTGCACAGGCCCATAGCCAGGATTTTTCATTTTGTGGGGCAAATTTTTTTCTTGTGGGGCACCCATTATGTTTAGACTTATGCTTTAAAATAATAAATAAATAATAAAGACAAGTAATTTGTCCATTTCCTGACAATAAACCATGGTATGTGTTACTGAAGACAGGAAAAAAAAAATCATACCATGTATGCCTCTAAGTGTGTTTGACCAGATTACACCATGAAATCCAGGGACTTCAAACATAAACTGCATTTTTTAGCTATTAGTCCTCGCTGTGTCCTTGAGCTGATAAGGCACTAAATTCAAAACTGGGTGGAAATCCAGCTGCTCTCTCCAAAGCATCAGCAGACAAATAAAATCAAGGAAATCATACCCACACCATGAACGTTGTCCTTTAAAAAAAAAAAAAAAGCATGAAATTTTGTTGGGATTTTTAAACAGTAATTTGGGGGCGGGGGGGAACCGCTAGGTCCTGCCTGAAATCTGGCATCCCCCCCCCCCTTTACCCAAAACAAAACAATTTTGTTGGGATTTTTAAACAGTAATTCAGGGGAGGGGATCCCCAGGTCCTGCCTGGAGTCTGGCATACCCCCATGCAAAACAAAGCAAGTGAGTAAACTTCAGTCCACCTGCGGAGCTTCGGAAATGGAGGGATGTAGATGGCCGGGGGTTGCTTGCAATTGCAAGAGAGAAAATCACTGCAGCAGCGTGGGAATGGAGTCAGGGCTTGCTTATTTGTTTTGCCAGCGACGAAAGAGTAGCAGCGTAGGACTGGAGGCAAGGCTTGTTTGCTGCCGGTAAGAGGAAAATGAAAGAGAGGCAACACAGAAAACAGAGGCTAGAGGCGGGCTTGTTTGCTTTGCCTACCAGCAAGAAGAAAACGAAACCGAGGCAACACACAGCAACAAGAGGCGAGAAGGGGCTTGTGCTTTGCCTGCCGGCAAGAGGCAAAACAAGCAAAAGACAGATTAGCAGGGTGGTGGGACTAGAGGCGGGGATTGCTTTGGTGGCCGGCGAGAGGCAGAGTAGCAGCGTGGTAGTGTAGGGCAGGACTTCTTTGCAGAGGAGCGATTCAGAGAGCTGGGAGGGAGAAAGATGGTGCAAGGCTTATTTTGCCACCCTGGCAGTGGCGGCAAGTGTGAGAAATAAGTTGGGGGGCCTGGCCAGGTCGTACGTTGGGAGGCTCCTGGTGGAAAGTCGGGGGCCAGGACCCAGAATGCCCCACTGTAGCTAGGGCCTGAGTGTGCATGAAAGTGATAGAAGAAGAGATAAGAGATTGGATTTATACCCTGCCCTTCACTACCCGAAGGAGTCTCAGAGCTGCTTTCAATCCCTTCCCCTCCCCATAACAGACACCCTGTGAGGTAGGTGGGGCTGAGAGAGCTCTCTTGCAAACTGCCCTTGAGGGAACATCTCTGAAAGAACTTGTGACTCACCCAAGGTCACAGCAGCAGCAGCATGTGGTGGAGTGGGCAATCAAACCAAGTTCTACTAGATTAGAGTCCGCAATCTTAACCACTACACCAAACTGGCTCTCTGATAACATTTGCCAGTGGATTCTACTATCCATTCTATACCTGGGAATCTGCACAGTTGTGCAATGACGGCCTTAGTGCCTTTGTTCTCTCAGAAGCAGTTCTCAAGAAAGCTCTCTCAGCCCCACCTACCTCACAGGGTGTCTGTTGTGGGGAGGGGAAAAGAAATTGTAAACTGCTCTGAGACTTTTTCGGGTAGTGAAGGGCAGGGTATAAATCCAATCTCTTCTTCTTTGTTACAACCTCTTGATGTCATTGCCAGTAGATACAGTCCTCTGAGTAATTCACATGTTTTGCCTGATCATTTAGAATAAAAGTTAATAGAGGAAAGAGAAATCACTTGCACTTTGAACCCTGGTGCAGGATAGACTCAAACCAAAAAAATGAAAAAAGAAAGTTATGTAGACACACATAACACATGATCACACAATTGTGTATTTCTTACAAAATATAGTTATAGAAGATAAAGTCTAGGAGTTAGCGGCATAACAAAATCAAATCCTAATTTTTAGAGATTGTCTTGGAATACCCTGTGGACCTAGGATGTCCTTCTGTGCCAAGAACAACAGAAGGATTTATTGTCTTGGAATACCCTGTGGACCTAGGATGTCCTTCTGTGCCAAGAATAACAGAAGGATTTAGAGAGCTTCAAGGTGAACTGGGCAGACTGGGATTGAATTATGGCGCAAGATATTTAAGAACATAAGAGAAGCCAATGTTGGATCAGGCCAATGGCCCATCCAGTCCAACACTCTGTCACACAGTGGCCAAAAATACTAGGTGCCATCAGGAGGTCCAGCAGTGGGGCCAGGACCAGTGTTCCCTCTAAGCTGAGTTAGTGTGAGCTAGCTCACAGTTTTTTAGCCTCTGGCTCACACATTTTTGTCTTAGCTCAGGAAGGATGGCTCCAGAGCAGACTAATGTATGCAGCAGCCAAATTGCTCGCTCACAACTTTAATGCCAGTAGCTCACAAAGTAGAATTTTTGCTCACAAGACTGCATGTCTTAGAGGGAACATTGGCCAGGACACTAGAAGCCCTCCCACTGTTGCCCTCTCCAAGCACCAAAAATACAGTGCATCCCTTGACCCAGACTGAGAGTTCCTATCTATACCTTGTGGCTAATAGCCACAGATGGACCTCTGCTCCATATGCTTATCTAATTCCCTCTTGAAGCCGTCCATGCTTGTAGTCGCCACCACCTCCTGTGGCAGTGAATTCCATGTGTTAATAACTCTTTGGGTGATTTTATTTTATTATGCATTGTAAGGAAACATTTTCCCTTGTGAAATTACAACACATAAGGTGTTTCTTAATTAAATATATCAGTATTTTCATTTTCACATCAAGGCAGAAATGCTCTCGGACTCAGAATCTCCTTCGACAGACTCATTTCTTTGACATTATTTTGGCCCTGACTTTCTTATTCAGAAATCCATTTCCAGCATCTCCTGCCAAACTGTGTCCTCTTCCTTCCTCCAGTTTATTTATTCTGGTCTCCTTTTGCCTACCTTTTTAAACATTTTCTTTCTTTCCTGCTGTCAGCTTGACAGTCCCTTCAGTCAGATCACAGCTCATTCTCTTTGTTTCCTCTGTATTCTTTCCCCAGCTTTTACATTTTGCCTTACCCAACATGGCTGCTAAAAATGAGGGTGTGATTTTACTTTATGTGTACAGAGCAATATATGTCCCCCATTAGTGAACACAATAGTTGTTTTGTGTGCACAAGAATTCATTGTTGTGTGTGCACAAGAGAGAGAGGAATGAGATCAGAGGAGATATTTTGTTTCCTAACCATCAGTGGCTGAGAAAACACTTTATGAGTCTGACATCAATCCTCCTGCTTACCTTTTATTGACTTAAGAGGGGTTTAAGCAGACTATCTGTGTTCAGGATTTCAACTGATATATATATAATTCCCCCTTGGACTAACTGCTGAGGAGGAAAAATCAAAAGCAACAAATTGTGTTTTATGGAGAACAGCAAATAATTCCATTTAAGCAAAAACTCAAAATTCCACAAGTGTACAAATTAAATCTCACTCAGCCATTTTGTTGTCATTCTTGATCAGGAACTCAGTGTTCCATTACATTATATATAATGAAAACACTGTACTTTCATAACAGGCTGTTAGTATTCCACCAAGATCGACTAAATGAACTAAAATTGGACATCTTTGCTACATTTTATGTCCCAAGAAGAGATATGTAAAGCAAAGAGGAGAGCCATATAGCCATGTTAGGCATTCTACTACATCAAAATCAGTTTCTGGCTTATATCATATGTTCAGCACATCATACATACAACAAATGTCTTGTTACATTGCTTTTCAGCCTGTCTTTGCAACATCTTGGTATACATATAGACTTCAAAACGGGACTAAGTAAGATTTATAATGTTGAATTTGCATGCTACTTAAAGAGCATCTCAGCTCCTCTTGCTCAGTTACCTCTACATGAATTTATTTATTTTATTCAGGGATTATTTTGACATGAAGCGTGCAGGAGCAGCACTCTGGCAGTTAGAAGCACAGGCGGCGGCAAGCCCTGCGCCCAGCTCCCAGCAGGGAAAAACCCAGGCCCCGCACAAGGCCCATGCTCTTCCCTCTGCTGTGGCTCTGTGGCGGCCGCCTGGGCACACAAGGGGCTCTGCACTGCGCAGGAGATGCTCTGGCCCATGCCGCTCCTGCTGGTCCTCCTGCACTGCCAGGAGGGAGGCTGCACCTGCACCGCTGCCCCCTGTCCCAGGCTCTCTTCTGCTGCCAGCAGCCCCAGGCGGCTGGGCCGAGGCTCCCGCCGCCCTGGCCCGGCACCCCCTGCTGTTCCCAAGCACGTGCATGGTGGCACCTCCTCACCTGGCCTCCTCTACCACATGCAGTACAAGCAGTAAGTCCCAGCCCCTTGCCGCTTCGACCCCCGCCAAGCCCTGGTGATGGGCGCGCCCACCACCATGGCTCCAGCCTCGTCTCAGGGCCGCGTCCTCCACCCGGCTGACTGGGGGGGGGGATTCCCACACACACATGCCCCGGGCCTTCTTCTGCTCCTTCTGTCCAGGGCACCGCCCGCCTCTTGCTCTGCTACACCGCCTGCAATGGGCACTCTGCTTGGCTACAGAGGCCGCCGCCAGCAAAGCTGCCTGCTGGACCCCCTCCCGGGTGCTTCACAACTCCCCTGCCACCGGGGTCTGCAGAAGGTCCCTGGGTCACTCCAGGGCAAAGGGGCAGGCAGGCAGGAGGCAGGGGAAAGGAAGAAAGCCCTTGTATGACATGAGACCCCGGGGAGCCCCTGCCACTGCCGCCTGCCAGATGGACCTCCACCGAAGCTCCCAGGGGGCATCTGTCTGTCAGGCACTGATCTGGGCCTTCCTCCCTGTTGTGTATGCTGACCGCCACCGGGGGCCAGTGAACAGCCAGAGCTTGACTCTGGGAGAACAATAGGGACTAGGCTCCTAGTCCCTCCACTGGGGAACCAATGGGCACCGTGGCGGGAGATTCAAACCCACCAACGGGGTCCAGGGGTGTGTCCCTGGAGTGTATATAGTTGGCCTGCCGGCCGTTAGTCACTAGTCTAGTTGTGTGCTAATAAAGCGTGCTTTGCACTATGCCAGTCTTTGTCTTTCGTCCATGCGGCAAACCCACTACACAATACTCCCCCCTGGGTCTTTGCTGGGCAGAGCTGTGTATCCCCCTCCCCCCGCGCCCAAGCTGGCCTTCCAAAGCGCGCACAGCCTGGCCGGGAGCAGACCCCCTCCCCATGAGGAATCCTCCGGCAGCCTGGTGCCTACCTGGCACTGCAGGCCTCACGAGTCATGAACCCTCCTCCGGAGGGCAGCCTCCGGGTCCCTGGCGTCCGAGCACTGCCAGCTTCACCCAGCTCAGCCCTGCACAGCAGCACATAACACAGGGGGGTTAAAGCCAACTTCTGTTCAGCCCCCTAAGCTTTGTGTGTTTCACAGCCACATGTAAAGTCAGCTTTCTTTTGGTGCTGCCTCTGAGCATGAGCAGAGTGCATTTTTTCTTAGCCCTTGGATAATTAAAGCAGTCTCCTTCCTTCCCATGCCGGTGATTAGGAGTTTTGTGGGAAGGAGCTCAGATTTGAATCCTAACACTTTTTTTTTCAAGTCACCCATAAATTGTTAGAAGTAGTTCAGAAGTACTCAGGTTTGTTGATGAGTTCAGCATTTTAGTTCAGAGTTACCAACCTCCAGGTGGGCCCTGGAGATCTCATGGAATTAACTGATCTCCAAATGACATAGATCAGTTTCCCTGGATGAAATGCCGGCTTTAGAGGCTGGACCCTGTGGCATTATTCTCCACTGAGGTCTCTCTTCAGGATCAATCCCCCAAATCTCCAGGAATTACCCAAACCAGAGTCTGGCAACCCTAGGCTAGCCACCTGTGAAAAGCTGACATGCAAGTCACAAAGGCAACACCCCAGCATCTTGTACTTAGTGGTATTACTGTCTCTAAGCACAGAATATTGTTTTACACAGAAAAAAAACTTAAACTTGTTAGTATGCAGGAGTCAAAAATAACAGAATCTGGTGCCACCTTAAAAGGCTAACAAACTTATTGTGGTGTGGCATAAGACATCATGAGCCAGAGACAACTTGCGTGGTATTAAATTCAGAGAATGTACATTGAAATCACGTGGGTTATAGACTGATGTGCATAGTACATTACCAGGGTTTCAGATACGAATGCTGCATAGGTCTATGATGTTAAGCACCACCAACCTAGTTCAGTTTAGTAACGGAAAAAGTTTCAACCACTAACAATAAGACACAGGTTTAAACACTAAACACAATACTAAAAAAAGAAGCAAATTCCACATTTTAATCACTCTCTGTGTAAAGCAGCATTTCATTTTGTCCATCCTGAACCTACTGCCCATCAGCTTCCTTGGATGCCCTTCCTTCCTTCCTTCCTTCCTTCCTTCCTTCCTTCCTTCCTTCCTTCCTTCCTTCCTTCCTTCCTTCCTTCC
>NW_015166450.1:0-28136 GCF_001447785.1 Gekko japonicus | reverse complement strand
CCTACGTCCCATCAGCTGCCTTGGATTCCCTTCCTTCCTTCCTTCCTTCCTTCCTTCCTTCCTTCCCCAAAGTTAGAACAAAACAGAAAGGAGGGTAGACTTGCCAGCTCTGAGTTGTGAAATACCTGGAGATTTTTGGAGTGGAGCCTGAGCGGCGGGTGTGATGTCAGGGTGTGTGGCATATGCAAATAAGTTGTGCTAATGACCACCTTCCCACCCAGCATTACCTCTGTCTTTGCAGGGTTTAGTTTGGATTTGTTCACTCTTAGCCAATTTACCACAGCAGCCAGGCAGTTATTCAGGACCACATCACCAAGAGATTTGGATAAAGGTATGTAGGGCTGGGTATCATCTGCATAGTGATGACATCCAACCCCAAAGGGCACAAATAATTTGTCCTAAGGGCTTTACATAGAGATTGAAAATCATGGGGAATAGGATTGTGCCCTGTGGAACTCTGCAGGATTGGTCCCACAGTGGCACCACTAAGCTCAGGGACTCCTGAAGCATGACTTGCAGTGACATGAGGCCACTCAGCTTGGCTTGCCTCAGGACCATTTTCACTTTCCAGCCCACTCCTGATGGCAGTATAGCCTGCTGAGGTCCCTTCCCAAACCCTGTGACCTCCTGAGGCTTCATCCCCCAATTCTCCAGGAATTTCCCTATGCAGAATTGGCAACTCTAAGTGTGTTCAGGGTGGCTGGGCATAATAGAAGCTGTATTCGTCATACAGCAGCCTTAGACTTCCTATACAGCAAAGGTGTTTCTGAGGCCTTGGTGCATTCAATGGATTTCTAGAACACATCAGATTCCCTGCCTCCACAATCTCATGTCTCTAGTAATTCTGGCAGAGTATGTGTATTAGTGGTATGAGTGTTCCATTCCATACTGGAAACAATATGATAAACCAGGTCACTTCATGCATCTTATAGAAACAAGTGGAGTGGGAACAAGACAGAGACTAAAGGCACTGACTCCAAATTAGTAAAAATTAAAAGATGAATTTCATGGTAAGTTAATTGTTCAAAATTCATTTATACCTCACCTTTCTCCTGAATGAGAACCCAAAACGGCTTACATCATTTTCTTTTCCTCCATTTTCTCCTCATAACAACTCTATGAGGTAGGTTAGGCTAAAAGTATGTGACTGACCATAGGTCAGTCCAACAAGCTTCCATGGTAGGGATTTGAACTTGGATCTCCCAGTTCTTAATCTGGCACTCGAGTCACTACACCACACTGGCTCTTAGTTATCATTAGTTTGCTCTGTTAATTTTTATGCATTACATTTATAATTTGCCTCTTGTGATGTTCTATATTTGAGTTTTTGAAGAAGTCTGCCATTTGCAATGACAATGATTAATTTGTATTGTTATTATAGATAGAAAACTATGAAACTGGCAAGCACCCTCATTGTAACAAAGGAAGATATATAAACACATATAATAAATGAATTAGAAAATATAAAATGGTAGAAATCTATCTGTGAACATTTCTTTGTTATCCATGAGGATATTCTGGGTGCCTAAGTATGTTGGGAGTTCCATGTACAAAGCTCCAAGTGGTTCTTGAAACTCATGAGGAACATCGGGCCCAATTCAGACCAAGACTACAGCACTAGGAGAAAGTTTTTTAGCCTTCCTCCATGGTATTACTTGATTAAAACCAGCCTTGGGACAGCACTGTTTGCACTATTGTGAAAATGCACATGCGCTGGTATCTGAGCTGGGCCCCCACGTGCCTGGTGAATTAAAAAACAAACAAACACTGGTGGCTCCATACAAAAAACTCTCAATGCATTATACAGTTAGCATCTTCTGAAAATGTATATATGACAGCTGCATTAATGATAAGAAGTGGTCACTGAAGTTTCAGTTATTATAATATCTCCTGATTTTTTTAATTTATTTTTTATTTAACTTTCAGTTTATATACCGCTCGAACCCCGAAGGGTCTCTGAGCGGTTTACATACGATTTTAATTTCCTACCTAGGGCCACATTAACTGGGGGGAAGTGTTTGCCTACCAGCACCCAGGCAGCTCTTGTTGGCTCTTTCCAGCTGGCTTCAGGTGTTCTTGGCGGTCAACCTCCTGGCACCTTTTGGGGCGGGTCTTGCTTCCTTTTTGGGACGGGTCTTACTTCCAGTGACTTCCTCTGGTGGGCTTTTATCCTGGGGCGTAGCCACGCGCCAGCCACAGCTCCGGCTATGTCCTGCTGGCTCTGCCGCACCACGCCGTCATGCCCCCGCGCCTCCATGACTCCGCCTCCACCCAGCCTCTGTCGCTCAACGTCACTAGGTCGCCAGGGCTGCTTGCCAATCGCTCCACTTCTTCGCTTGCCAACTGCTCCATTGTTCCACCACCGCCGCCGCTGCACACCCCACAAGGAGGAGGAGGGTGCCCCCTGCCATCTAAGGCAGCTACCCAATTTATCTACTCGCATTATGCTTATTGCGCTTTCGAACCGCTGGGTGGGCGGGAGCTGGGACTTGGGCCGGGAGCTCACCCCGGCCGCGGTGGGTCTCGAACAGCCTCAGTGGCTTTAACTGCCTGCGCCAACCGCTCCCTACTAAGAAGTTGCTACTTGTTGCAAAGCAATTGAAACCCTTAAGACATTAGTATAACAACAAAACACAGTGGTTGCTTTTTGTCAAAACCTTTGAATTAATGGTATTAAAGCCGAATATTTGTTAGAAATAACATTCTTAAATCTCACTGCTCCTTGGGGTCTTATTTAATTTAGCAGTTGTTACAAAAAGCACTTCATAAAATATTTAATTTTGATATTTCTAGTCTAACATTTATTTGTATCACTAGCACCTGTAATCTCTTTACTCAATTCCCTTACAAAGGCAACATTGAATAATTTCAGATCCAATTTTATTCTGTACTTTTATGATTACAGAAAAACCTCTGGCATTCCTAATGTTCATATCTTACCATGTATCACCCCAAGAATATATTGTGTGAACTTCTTTTCCAAGATAGAATTGGTGGGTAGCCATGTTGGTCTGAAGCAGCAAAACAGAGTTGGAGTCCAGGGACATCCTTAAGACCAACAAAGTTTTATTCAAGGTGAGATTTCGTGTGCATGCACACTTCATTGTGTATGAAGAAGTGTGTGTGCACATGAAAGCTCACCTTGAGTAAAATTTTGTTGGTCTTAAAGGTGCCACTGGACTCAAACTTTGTTCTTTTCCAAGCTCTTCCAAGACCTAAAATCAACTACATGTCTTTACAAACCAGTCACACTCAAATACTTCTGTATTATACATAGAACCTATCACTCATGTATCGGTTTGGCAGCACTGCACTTTGGAATTTTCTAACATCCTTTGGAATAAACATGCTAAGTTTTGGCTTGAACGTATGGCTTTGCAAATTCCCAACCCAATTCAGCTTGTCTTGCTTTTAGCAGAGCAGACATTTTGGCAAAAGACAAATCCTGCGTGAAGCTGAGGTCATTCTGATCTAAAAGATCTAGCTCCTATCAAATTCTTTGCATAAATACTCATCATCAATATTTGCTCAAATTCTTATAGACTTCTGAGGTAAGAAGTAAGGTTTCAAATTCCTTTTGATAGGGGATTTCATTTCGATTATGTCTAGGGATCTGACCTCAAATTCTTGTTGCTGTTCAAATTATTATTATTAGTAGTAGCAGTAGTATTAAGTTGCATATAAAAGTCAGGAGATCAATAAGAGTTAGAGGTCTTTTGCCTTTCTTTTGTTTCTGACTTGAGAGTCAGATCCGCCTTTCATGAATTTGGGGTAACTTCTTTTGTATTATCCAAGGGGAGCATTGGTTAATGATGCCATTTTTTCTGAGTTTTTTCTGTAGCTCATTATGTGTTTTTTGATTGTGCTATAGGCATGATTAAAAGTTTTGGACCAGTGGCTTTGCTGGCTAAATTAAATATGGTTTTTCCCCTCCATCTTGTTCACTTAGAGAGAGTTGCTTAACTACTTATGTAAAAACAAGTTTTATTTTGATAAGGTGATGCTATTGGTTTGCTCTGTATCTTCTCCACTCTTTAACTTTAGCCCATTCCAAAATTCAGGAGATGTGTAGGTTTTGATTCACTCTGTCATTATTTGGATCATTTCCTTTTTACAGACAAGTCACCTCTGGCAATATAGATGAATCGTGTCTGTCCTTATTGATTTAACATCGGAATTGGATGCCCCTCTGTCTTTTGATGTGGCTGAGGAACCTACCACTTCATTAACTTTTGGGGGAATTTAATTAAATACACTATGTTTGTTTCCCAAGCTGTCTGATGACAAAATGTGTTGGCTGAAATGTAAACATGTGAGTCCCTTGGATTGGATAAAGAAATGGATGCTTTAGCATCTCAGTTTTGCTTGTCACATGATGGCTCACTGTGGCTTGTTTCTTAGAAGACTTTATGATGGTTCTCCACATCTGGTAGCCCCAGGTAGATTTCTACAAAGGGTTGTCCCCCATTTTCCCCATTACTACCAGACACTTGCTGCCATGCACTTGTAAATTTTTGGAGACTAGTGGAAGTCCCACAAGCCTTATTAAGACTTACACCTTGATAATGATGTTGATTTGAAACAGGCCTATCATGTTTACATACCTTTGATGTCTTCATGCTCCAAGAGACTTTTCTTTGGTTACAGAGATTGTTTTTTTCTTGTCTATTCAGCCTAAGAGGATTCAGTTCAGGTGAGAGCCAGTTTGGTGTAGTGGTTAAGTGTGTGGACTCTAATCTGGGCAAATTGGATTTGATTCCCCACTCCCCCACTTGCAGCTGCTAGATGACCTTGGGCAAGCCATAGTTCAGTCAGAGCTGGTCTTGAAAGAGCTATTTCAGCCCCACTTACCTCCCAGGGCGTCTGTTGTGGGGAGGGGAAGGGAAAGGAGTTCGTAAGCTGCTCTGAGACTCCAAGTGAAGGGCAGGGTATAAATCCAATCTCCTCTTCTTCCTCCTTCTCCTTTTTATTATATTACAATCAATGACCAGATCCAGTTAACAAAAACAAACCTTATTATACAAGTAGCCAAAGAGGATTATTTATTGGCTCAGTCCCTTTAAGACTGTATTTCAGCAGGGTTCATTTCCTGCTTGCATTGTGTATGTTTTTTAATGTAGTGATGCACTTTACTGTTTGCAGGATAGTTTATACTATATCACTATACATATTTTTGTAAAAAAAATAGACCTTGTATACATCCTTAAAGGTTGTTTTTTGCATCTTCGTACTGATTGTTTTGTTGGCTACCTTCTCCTTGTTTGTTTGCTTCCCACCCTGAAGTTGGGGACCCTGCGAGAGATTAAGTTAATGAAAACTCTCCGATATCTGGAAGCTCCTTCTAACCAAAGACAAATTGCTGACAGGATTATACAAGAGACTGTCTCATAGATATGTTGGACAATATTCCTAATCCACAATGAAGTATGACTCTGTTGATTCTCCTGGACTTTTTGATGGCCTATGTGACTGCATGGAAGCCGCCCTATTTTGAGCCAGACATTATCAAAATTATTACTATCTACTCTGACTGGCAGTGGCTCATCAGGGTCTCAGGTTGGAAGTCTTTCGCATCACCTACAAACTGATGATTTTATCTGGTTATGCTAGGGAATACCAAACCAGTACTCTCTGCCACCGAGCCACAGACCTCCCTAGAAGTGCCTTAAAAACTCTAAAAGTACTATTAAAAAGTCAGTATTATTATTCAGTTCTGATTTTCCATGCACTCTATCACAACATGAACCAACCCACAAAATATTGATAATACATTTATAGATTTTGGGATTGTTCAAAGTACTTTACGTATATTACCACTGTAATGTTTGTATGAATGAGGCCTAAGTAGGCAGCACAATGCTGAATTTAGGATAATCTTTTTGTTCTGGCTCCTCCATCCTGACAGGCTCAAAGGCAGTGATGCTAGAATAATATTCTGTCTAAAACTCATCACAAGCCATACTCAGAGACATTTAATTTGCTTAATAGCTGGTCTCTTAATAGCACCATAATTATTAAGTCTTCTTAATTTTCTTTTACTAACAGACAATTTTGACACATTCTAAATTTTGACTGAGCTGTTTACTATGTACCATAAAAACACTATATTCACTATACTATACAATGCAATACCAGGAACACTTACTGGGAAGTACCATTGAAATTAATGGGATTTTCATCCAAGTAAATGGATTGGGTCATATGTATTTAAAATTTAGAAATTCAAGGCTTGCTGACATTGCCTCCTTTAGAAAACTGTGATCCCCAAACAGTTAATATTTAATCTGGCAGAATTATTAGCGGGAAACTACCATACTCTAGTGTATTTGAACCAGTGATGCCCAAATGCTCCTTTCATCAAATTAAAATTAAGTATAAAATGTGAGGAGTTCCCTTGACAACTAAAACAAAAATTGTTTCTAAGTTGTTGTGGATGATGGGCAAGATATGCTGTGACAGACATAGAGATGGAAGGCTGAAATGGCACACCAGAGACTGGCAGAGTAGGCAAAAGAGACAGTTCACCGCAACCCAGAGGGAAACATGCTAGCTCTTTGATGTGTTAGCACCTCTTGATTGGTAGGACCAAGTTATGGCAGGCTTAAGCCCAGGGATTTGGCATCCACATTGGCTAATTCCCTAAGAGCCCATGTGGGAGGGGTCTAGAAATGGGGAGCTGTTCCTTTGATTGGGGTCTTCGGTTGAGTCATTGTTTTTCGCTTTGGCCTGTGTGAAGGGAGAAGCTCACGTTGGTCAATGTCGATGGTTACATAGAAGACAGTTATGCTGGAAGATGCTTGCAGGTTCGACTGGGGAGGGGGTGTTCTATGCAACCAACAGCCAGTCTTCCTCTGAGGCTGGACCAGATGTTCAAGGATTGTAAGTTAACTAGCCAGTAATCTTTCTTTCATGTTTCCTTTATTTTGCTTAGATGTACCTAGGCCCCTGCCACACTGGGGGAGGGGGGAAGCACAGGCAAAGTGCGGCTTTTGAAAGCCGCACCAAAAGAGACATGTGGCGGTGGGATCACATAGATCCCCCCGGGGCCCCCGCGCAGTTCCCCCCTGGCATGATCAGATGTCGGGGGGGGAAGCCACTGAAGGCAGAGCGCAGCAGCCGAACTGTGCATGTGTGCGCATGCGCAGTTCGGCTGGGAGCCTGGATTGCTCTGGACGAAGGGCGTGCTGGTGATCCCACAGCCATGCTTGATGCGGCGTTCCTGGTAAGTCCTCCTCTGTAGGAGGTTCTTTTTTGCAGCGGGTTTTCCAGCTTTAGGGACGGATCGGGGACGGGTGTGCGCTGCTTCCCAGATGTTGTGGTGAGATTGCGCCCATTTGCTATGCCCCCGATCCGTCCCTCTCCCGGGCCAAAATCTTCTGTGTGACCGGGACCCTAGATCTGTCTTGTGATTACCAAGAATTGTGCCTAATAGTAATAAAGTTGTTTAACTAAGGAGCCTGCAGGCTTCTTTACTCACTGCCTTGCTACTCAGAATGCTAATGTAACCCACTAAGGTCCTAATATCTGCAGGGAGAGTGGGCAGGTTCAGTCGGTTTTGACAGCGGAACTCCCACCTATGGTTATCAAGAGTGTGTAACTGCTGCAACTACACATATACTTAAACACAGACATAAAAGAGGCAATACAACCAATGCGCTTTAACATTTAAAAATAAACTCTTTATATAAACAAAGCATGGAGGTTTTCATATAAATCCTCATTCATCCCTGGTTGGTTGCTATTACTTCATAGTAATGAATCTGCAGGATATTACTGAGTACAGATATCTTCAGCATCCACAAGGATGCACAGAACAGGAAAAAACACTAAGCACATGGATAATGTATATATTGTAGGTCCATATGTTGTAAGCTCACAGATACTGGAACAGCATACGAGGTTTCCAGATTGTACCTGGGAGGCTGCAGCTCTTCTCAGTTGAATCCAGGATTTACCTGCAATAATTCAAGGCAGGCCTTAACACAGCAAAGTCTATACAGGCCTCTCCCAGCTAGGGTTGCCAAGTCCAGACTTACCTGCCGGCGGGGGACTTTGGGTTTGCTCCCGGCGCGTGCGTGCGTGCGCGCCACATACACGTCACAGGGAAGTGACGTCATGACGCCGGGCACGCTGGGGGCGGGGCACAGCCATTTGAGGGGGAAACTCTATGTTTTCCCCTCAAATGGCTGTGGCCCGCCCCAGCGTGCCCGGCATCATGATGTCACTTCCCTGTGACGTGCACGCGGGGGTGGGGTTTCCCCCGGGGCCCGATTCCGCGGGGGCGGAAATTGGGCCTCCAAAGCGGGGGGAAATCCGCCCCCCGGGGGGAATTGGCAGCCCTACTCCCAGCCTTCTGATGATGTTGCCTCTTTCTGGGCCAGGCTGAACTGCTGGCTGCTTTAACAAACAGAATTCTAAGGAAGACGTACTTCAACAGTTTTAAAAAGGATCAATAACTATAAAATTACATATTTTCACAATCATATGAAATTACTATTAAGAATATTAATAGTCCCAAACCAGCATTTAATAACTTTCCAAGAAGTAACTTCACCTTTGTTTGAAAGGATCTCTAATAATTACATTGGTTAACAGCATTTACCTGCAATAATTCAAGGCAGGCCTTAACAAAGCAAAGTCTATATAGGCCTCTCCCAGGCTTCTGATGATGTTGCCTCTTCCTGGGCCAGGCTGAACTGCTAGCTGTTGGGAATACCCAGCCTCCTTTGCGGAAGGCTACAAGCACTGAGCATGCTCATTAACTAAGTATAGAAGGGGGGAAAGGGAGTTAATTGGCACACCACCTTTTGACAGAAGCAGGCATGCCTGATCCCTGTATGTATGCTGTTAACAGCTACAAAACTGCATGGGTTACACTAACACAAAGATTTTCTTTTTGCATTGGTCCCCTGGGCTGCACTGAGCAGAACAAGGGAAGATTTTAAGACCTAGGGGTGATGGTACACTCCTAAGGAGGCAAAAGAGAAGAAGAAGAAGAGATTGGATTTATACCTGGCCCTTCACTTGGAGTCTCAGAGCGGCTTACAAACTCCTTTCCCTTCCCCTCCCCACAACAGACACCCTGTGAGATGGGTGGGGCTGAGAGAGCTCTGACAGAAACTGCTCTTTTTCAAGAACAGCTGTGCCAGAATTATGGCTTGCCCAAGGTCATCCAGCCAGGTGCAAATGGAGGAGTGGGGAATCAAATCCGGTTCTCCCAGACTTAACCACTACATTAAACTGGCTTCCAGATGTGTATGCAAGGCAGCAAGAGACATCTGGGGAGAAAGTGCCCTCTCATTTATGGGGTGTGTTGTATATGTAATGTAATGTAATGAATGCATGAGCTTGAGCCTTTATATACAGTATTTGATTGGACTTTATCTGACTTGTGGGCGTGGCTTGTCAAGCCCGGACAGTTTAAAAATGAACCTGTTGCTCCATAGTTTGTCTCATTCTGGTTCTTCTGACTTAGTGTTCAAATAAAGCTGTTATCACCTGATGCCTCGAGTCTCATATCTAACAGGGTGGTATAGCCATTCCTATGCAGTTCTGTAGAAAATGTTTTATGCTTGTGCATTTTCACACTGGTTTCCTGCAGTTGACCCCATCTCTCTCTTCTGTCTACCCAATCCCCTGACAAGAAAATATATTAATTTACAAAAGAGGTGCTTTCCTACAATGTTTTAAACATGCTGGTGTGGTGGTAGGTGAGGAGTATGGAGCTGCAGAACTTGTCTGCCCGCACTACCACCTGGAAATGGAAGTTCAGCCTGGTAGATTTTGAATATGCCCCAGCCTCGTGCATGACTTCAGCTACACAGGAACAAGAACAGCGCAGACATCTGAAATGTAGTGGATTTTAAATTATTTGTGATTGGCCCAATGATGACCCTGGGGCATTGGAAATCCAAGCTAATAAATTGTGAGCACTGTTATACCAGTGCTACCAAACCAGCGGCAATGCTGAATGCCGCCGGATGCATATACATCCTTATTGCACCCCCTGGAGGGAAGGCAGCATGGCAGATCCTGGAAGCTAAGCAGGGTCTGTACTTGGAAGGGAGACCGCCAAGGAAGGCTTTGCAGAGGAAGGCCATGGCAAACCACCTCTGCTTCTCACACGCCCTGGAAGTCCCTTGCTGAGGTTGCTGTAAGTCGGCTGTGATTTGACAGCACTTTACACACATATTGCATATTCGCACCACCATCTCTGTTTTGATCAGACAAATTTTCTACTGGCTTTCCTTTCCTCTCCTTGACAATACTTATATGTCACTGCGGACTTATGATCACAGGCACTAGTTCTGCCTTAATTAAACTAGATCATTCCACTCCTCCCGTGGTGAACTGCATGCACCAAGATTCAGCTGCTCTCTGTTAACAACTCCCCAAGCTAAATTAAACTGATCAAGCACATGCTTAAATCAAATTAGCAGCATCCACATGCAGGCTTAATCCAGTTTCAATAAACCAGATTCAATATACACCTTTAATTCATCTTGATTAATTTTCTCATTAGACAATGCCTAACTTCCTAGAGGGTTTTTGAGGAATGCCCTCTAGGATGGTCTATGAACTACCCAAGTTAGCTCCAGCCTGTTTAAACAAATGTTATTTAATCAAAGCTTAAAGCTTAATGAAAATTCAAGAAGCAGTGGTAGAGGTGGAGAACTGAAGTAAACTAAACTTTGGGCAGACTGCCATCTGTGATGTTCTGGGTCACTCTGTTATCCCACTACAGATTTAAGTTCTTAGTAAAATAGTGATATATGACATTAGAAGGGATGGGGGAAGGGAATGTGGTTCATTAATGTTGTTTTTCTTTGAGAACTGGCCATGTCAATGTTTTTTTAACCTGACCAAATGTGAGCTCTGTAGGGTAGGAAAAGCATATGGAGAAAAAGTCAGGTTTGTTTTCAAGTGTGAAGAATTCCATGTGGTGCCAACTAAGACATATGGCAATGTTCACCTGCAAAAGGCAGGTCAATTACATTTATAAAGATGAGAAAGAATATGAAGGAAACAAAAACTTCCTTGCTGTAATATTCACCTGCACAAGCAAAGCCCTCTCTTACTAGAGCCAAATTACATTCTTCATATTTTATCATCCATTGAGTATTATATGTTGTATCCAGTGTTCCCTCTAAGCTGAGTTAGTGTGAGCTAGCTCACAGTTTTTTAGCCTCCAGCTCACACATTTTTGTCTCAGCTCAGGAAGGATGACTCCAGAGCAAACTAATTTATGCAGTAGCCAAATTGCTTGCTCACACCTTTAATGCCAGTAGCTCACAAAGTAGAATTCTTGCTCACAAGATTCCACAGCTTAGAGGGAGCTTTGGTTGTATCGGTTTTCTAAGTACCATCACTCATTGTAGGTATTTGGGTGGAACACAGCTGTATTCTAAGAAGATCTTTTGTCTGGCATCTGCCACATAAATATTCTTCTGCCATAATCTAATGTATATGTTTAGCCCAGAAAAAAAAGGTAGAGCTTTTCATCTATTGTAACATTTCAGGAGATGAGGCTGAAGTTGGTTCCTTATTCCCATTTCCTTATTCATTCCCTATTCACGTTTTATTCATGAATTCATCCAAAAACGCTGAGGAGAGTTTGAAAGCTCTAAACCCCAAAATAAGATTTGGACCCCAAATTTCCGGTTTATGGCGACACACAGGCAGACGCATTTTCCGGACGTCCCAGGGGTGCATTCTGCACACCAAGGTGTAGGAGGGGTGCAATGGGTCGTGACACCCACCCACCCCCGGAGCCTTGGTCCACATGGATGTAGCGTCGCTGACTGGGTCAAGCATTGTAGATCGGGTGAAAAAACCAATGCCAAGTGTGGCCAGTTGGCCGGCAATGAACTGTGAGTCGGGTTGAAGCGAGCATGAAGAATTAAAAAGAAAGCTGCCCCCCTAAATGAGCGATGGAAAGCGAGCCGGGGAGGGGGCCCTTCAAACGCAGAGAAGAAACACAGAAATAAAGCGGGGGGAGCGGAAAAATAAACGTTTAAACCTGTTTTAAGAGACTTACCAAAGCACAAATAAGTGTTTGGGCGAATATCAGAGACTTTAGCAACTTTCAGAAAAGTAAACAAATCCAAAAAGATGGCAGGGAAGAAACCGGATAAGGACAAACTGTTGAAAGCAAAACTAGTGGGCAGTCCTCGAATGGAAGAGACCACTGAGCTTTCCAAAATGTTGGCAGATTCCTTGCACCCTCTGCTGGACAAGATGACTAATATTAAGCAACAATTGTCAACAATTGGTCAGAGCTTGGCTTCACAGCAGCTACAATTGACTCAGTCTTCAAAAGCAAAGGAGCAAATGATGGAGAAGGTGAAGGAAATGGACTCCAGTACTAAAAAAGTTAAGAAAAATGTGCAAAAGCTGGAAATGAAACAAGCTACGGAAGAGTCACAACTTCTACAGCTGCAAATGGAGAAAGCAAATTTGGTCCTACGATTCCAAGGGGTCCCAGAAATTAAAGGAGAGAATCTGAAGCAACAGCTGAGTGAAGCAATAGCTCCAATAACAGATTTGACAGTGGAATATCTTCACAGCGAGATGGATGTGGTCTACAGGTCCTATTCCTCATACATCAAGAAAAATAATCTGCCTGGGGAAATAGTAGTCAGATTCTCGAAGAGACATGTGATAGACTCTGTTTTGAAAGTAACTATGGGAACACCCTTGAAAATTGGGGACAACAACATCAGGATTTTAAAAGACATCCCATTTGACATATGATAGAAGAGAAAGAAATATAAAGAACTAATCCTTTTTCTACAAACAAATGGCATCAGTTACAGATGGCTAATTCCAGAAGGAGTCATTTTCAAACTTCACGATAAAAATGAAAAGATTGACTCTGTTCTTAGAGCACGTGATTTTCTGCAAACACAGCTGGGGGAACCAGCTGAGGACAAGAAGGAAGAAGAAGAAAGCAAATCTGAGGGCTAGTTAGGCTCGGTGTCTTCTGACGAGGACTCTCTGTCTGAAAAGGGGGCGGCTGCCCTCAAAAGTCCATATAAATTGAGGATAAGAAAGGATAAGAATAAATAGTGGCTGAAGGACTCTGATTTGTGCCTGAAAATTCTGAAATAACTTTGGGATGCTCTGGGGATTTCTTTAACAGTTAAATGGTGGCTAAAAGATAATTAACCTAGCATAACTGACTATGTTCAATGTATTATTAGCATTTTAGAATAACATTGAGATAAGCTGATGTATTGATCTCCTACTCTTGGGTTTTTAGTTATTAGTGGGTCTTTTTTCTTTCTCCTTAGATGTAGTTCTCCTTCCTATATTTTCAGTTATAGTTTGTAGTTTTTGAAAAAACCAATAAAAAACTCCCCTTAGGGGGATTTTAAAAAAATATTGAGTGCCTCCCAAAGGCCTGTATTTCAAAGAAGATTTGAATAAGGAACTGCCCTCTGCACCCAAAATAAAGTTTAAACCCACACACTTCATACACCTCCATGTTCAGCGGAGTCTCCCCTTCAAGGCAACATATGCTCTGTTCTGGTCCAAAGTGAGGTTCTTGTGCCAGCTGCTCCAAAGGGAGGTGCTCCCAGGGCAATCACACAGGCAGACAGTGGGGCCTGGCTGAACCCGAAAACAATAATACAGGCAGACACTGGGGCAAGGCAGCACCCCAAAACAATCTTTGGACCATCCCAACTGACACATCTCCTGCGTGATGGCATAGAGTGATGCCCGGTCCAAACATTAGTTCTCATGCCACGAGCTTCTATTTAGAGTGCCTCCCAAAGGCCTGTATTTCAAAGAAGATTTTAATAAGGAAGTGCCCTCTGCACCCAAAATGAGGTTTGGACCCCCACATGTCATACACCCCCATGTTTAGCGGACTCTCCCCTTCAAAGTGACATGTGCTGTGTCCTGGTTCAAAGCACGATTCTTGTGTTCTGCTGCTCCAAAGTGAGGTGCCCCCAGGGAAGTCACACAGGCAGACAGGGCTGCCTAGCTGAACCCCAAAACAATCTTTGGACCACCCCAACTGACACATCCCCACACTCTGGAGACTGTCCCCTGCAAGATGCCATACAGTTATGCTTAGTCCAAACACTGGTTCTGGTGCCATGAGCTTCTATTTGGAGTGCCTCCCAGAGGCCTGTATTTCAAAGAAGATTTGAATAAGGAAGCCCCCCCCTGCGCCCAAAGTAAAGTTTGGATCCCTACATCTCATACAGTCCCATGTTCATCTGACTCTTCCCTTCTAAAGGACATATGCCATCTCCTAGTCCAAAGCATGGTTCTTGTGTCAGCTGCTCCAAAGTGTGGTGCCCCCAGGGCAGTCACACAGGCAGACAGTGGGGCCTTGCTGAACCCCAACACAATCTTTGGACCACCTCAACTGAAACATCCCCACACTCTGGAGACTGTCCCCTGAAAGAAGACATACAGTGGTACCTGGTACAAACACTGGTTCCAGTGCCATGAGCCTGGGGGCCTCCCGAGGCCTGTGTTTGAAAGAAGATTTGAAAAGGGAAGGGCCCTCTGCACCCAAAATGAGGTTTGGACCCCAACACTTCATACATCCCCATGTCCTTTTTTATTTTTTTGGCCCCCCGAAGGGGATTTTAATTTCATTTTATATAAGGACTACAAACTACAATGAAAATAAGGGAGGGGAACTACATTTAAGGAGAAAGAAAAGATAACCACTACTAACTAAAAACCCAAGAGAGGAGATCATCAAATTAGCTTGCATAGAATGCCATCCCTTAAAACGCTAACAATTTTATGAACTTAGTCTATGCTAATATAACTTTTAAGTCTTAAATTTAACTGTTGGAAAAAGACCCCTAAGCATCTCCATATTAAAAACAGTATTTTCAAGGGCACAATTCAGAGTCCTTCAGCCTTCATTTTTTCTTATCCTGTCTTTTCCGCAGCTTATAAGGAGTTTTGGGAGCCGCTGCCCCTTTCTCAGACAAAGAGTCCTCTCCAGAACACCCTGAGTCCAGCTCACCACTGGACTTACTGTCCTTCTCCTCTTTATCCACCTCCTCTGGCTCACCCAACTGGATTCTCAGAAAGTCCCGTGCTTTGGAAACAGAGTCAATCTTTTCTTTTTTATCCTGGAGTTTGAAGGTTATGCCCTCTGGATATAACCAGCGATACCTAATTACATTTGTTTGACATTCGCACCTATAGTCCTATCTGCATTTGCATTTTTAAATCGGTTTCGTGTTGCTGTGATGCTGTCTTTCTCTATGCTTGTTTGAACATTGTTTGGAGAAGATTCTTTTAAAGCAGTGGGGAGGCGCAATGACAGTGGAGCCGCCACGAGAGGGTGATAAACATATGCGGACATTCAAAAGTATGCTAGCACTGTTGAGGTGTGAAAATGAAACCAAATGTAGACAGCTTTTTTGAAGACGGAGTCAGACGGCTGGGACACCAGTGGGAAAGACAAATGCAGATTCGACCTATCTAAAGGTGCATGTGATCGCAGCCATACAGACATGGACAACCACTGCTCAGCTTGATTTAGATAGCTCCAGTTGGTCAGCCATGTTGGCCTGAAGCAGTAGAACAAATTAGAGTCCAATGGCACCTTTAAGACCAACAAAGGTTTATTCAAGGTATGAGCTTTTGTGTGTACACACACTTTATCAAATACTTGATTTAGAACTGGGATGGGTCTACTTACCTATTTTCTTGTTAGTACATTGCAAAATAACATTGTGATGGTTTGTGTTGCATTTCAGTGCAGTTACACAATAGTAAAACAAGAGAAAAATGCTTTGAAAATGATCACATCTGTAGGATTTTTAAACTGTTGTTGGTACATGTGTTCCAGAACTAAAACATCAGGGGGGGAATCTTAATTTCCAACACTGGCAGTGTCAAACATTTCTAGCAATACAGAATCGCCAACTATGAAATGATATTAAGCTGGGAAGGACAGGGTTTCATAAGCATATGTAGATTCCCCCCGTCTAAATTTAAAAGGCCCATTACATTTCTAAATATGGGAGCCCTGAATGGACAATGGATTTCTCTGCTCCTTCCTGCCCACAAGGGTCACACTAGCAGCAGCAGTCTGCTAGTCCCACAGGTATAAGGTTATTACTAGACTAGCACACATTTTTTCCCCACCATAGTAGCACTGTGCTCAGCTGGTGCAGAGACTTAAAAGGGACCGTATCCCACCCAGCAGGTATATATCATGGACAGCACAGGAGGTTTTTAAGGAAGGATGAGGTAGTTTGCAAATCAGAAAGTTGACTTCAGAGAAATATTCTTCATTAAAATGTGTTTAAGAAATGTGGACACATATTCCCGACTGAGTACAAAGGTCTGGAGCAGTTGGAATATCCTGCTGAGCGTTTCACCTCTTTAGTGCTGCCTGTTGAAGAACTGAGCATTCCTTGAACATTAAACTCTTTATCAAATGAAGTCACCTCTTCATTAGCAATCAGATTTTAAAACTCTTTTTGGGTTATTCATGAATATGCTTCTCCCTGTGGTGCTTGACGCTGGATTTGTATGCAGTATTAATCCAATATCAGTTTGCTTTGCCCTAAATCCCTCATCTAATGTTTTTTGTTCAGGAGAAACAGATTGCAGTAGCAGAGAGGGGAACAGTTTTGTCACTGAATTGTAAAGCTGTGGCTGCAAGAGCCAGAAGCATCAAGAGAATGCCTAGCAGAGGCCATGTCAAACCTCACACTGAGAGCGGTGTTTTTAAAATGAAGGTTTTTAGAGGACAGTGTAAGGGGAAATGGGGGGGGCTTAATAAAAATCAAGTGATATTATGGCAGTTACAGGCTATTACAGGCCAGAGTAGACATTTGACCATTAGTGTATGTGTGTATAAACACCCAAACAACTAGAAACCATAAGCATATACAGCTCCTTCTTGATCTTCCCATTACCCTGATGATTTTCTTTGGCTTCCAATTCCAAATTTCTTTGGCTCTTCTTACCATTTTTAACAATGTACTGCTCATAACTGTGCATGACCAGACACCCCAGCGGTTGTGGTATATAACGAGTTATAGTCCCAGCTCTCCCTGGCCCTAGATAAGCACTCGCATATCTTTTGTATTGCTAAGCAATGCATGTGAATGAATACCCATAGGAATGGATCAGGAATCCAGTCCATACTTCATTTGCATGCATTCCCCAGCACTATGAGATCCCAGAAGGTGCATGTGGCCAAGATGGCTGAAAGTAAACCATTCTTTCTATTGATTGTTCAGCAGTCATCAATGAGTTATAGTAAGTCAATCATTTGGTAAAATGAAATTCATGAGCTCTGTTCCCTTTAGCCAATTAATATCACCCACTGAGTAATCTAGTCTCAACATTAGCTTAATGTCCTTCATTCAATTTCATATAAATCTACAGTGACTGAGTATTTAAATAAATCAATATATCACAGCTTTCTTAATATCCATTTGGAAGTTGGAAATACGTAATACACATTGGCTTTCAACTCACATATCATAGTCACATCCCCCCAAAGTTGACTCTCAGGAACAGTTTGCACATCAAGTACATAACCTGATTTTTTTTTTCTGTTTTGGAATAACGGACACTTGACATTAACTGGCAGCTGGATGTGTGAAATGGTTACATATAAAAGCATCAGGGTTGGTCCTACCAACTGTGAGCACAAGATGCTTATGGAGACAGACCTTCTGTGCTTTCTCATTATCCCAGCAGCCCCTTGCACCCGCACTGCCATACCCCCAGAACCCCACCGCAACCTCCTTCCTGACCAAAGTGCCATACTGTATGAGGAAGGAGGCTGTAAGGAGGGGACACTGGGTAAAATTGCCCTCTCTGTCTTCCAAAAGCAAAAGGGAGAAGCAACTTTACCCACTCCCCTCCTAACTGCAGCGTTTTGTGCTTTTTGTTCAGGAGAGTCTCTGGTTCTCAGAATCAGGTTTTCAATTATTGTGGAGTCTTCTAAGAAAGGAAAAGACAGGAAAGATCTGTTTGGAAGAAGTCTTTCCATTCACACATGGTAGGTTCCAACCAATTATGTTTGAAATAACATAATATGAATGTTCTTAACAATAATAGTCAGAGAGTGATTCAGCAAAACTCAAGTTTATTCAGCTCTTCAATCGACTTCTTCTGACACGGTACAACTCCTCATAGCCCGAACAGCTTGTCCATTTCAGCTGCTCGGTATTTAAACACTCCGGGCTAATATAGCCACTTTCTGTTCTATTGTATTTATGCTGACACATTTACACAGTTATCAAGTGATGACCATGCATTTGTCAACCAGCTTAAAGATCTTCATTCTCCTTCTCAGCCAAAGTATCATCTACTTCACTAGCAATTCCAAAAGAAATATCACTTACTGGAATCAGAAAAGGGTGTTATCTGGAGTCATGAACATTGTACTAATAATAGAAGTATTTATCATTTAAATTTGAAGTGTTCATAGACTTTCACATCCACTGTATCTTTAACACAATTCTCAGAGCTAGGTCATTATAACAATGTGCAAAAGGGTTGTCAGATGTGGCCTGGCAACCAGTGGGAGACTAGGAGTGTGAAATATGGATGTGGGGGCTGTCAGTGGTGCAAAACTTTTATTCACATTTACATTCTGCCCTCCCTGGGAACAGGCTCAGGGCAGATCACAATTCACACTTAGGCCTTACAGCATTACAACAAAATAGTAATAATAATAATTTAAAACCATTAAAACAGAATTAAATCAATATACATCAGTTTTCTACAGTCCCCAATACTGGGGTCACTGAAATCCAAAGCCGTATAGTCCAGGCTGCATAAAATGGTATCTTCAGCAGGGAGGGTATCTTTTTTCCTGGATGCCCATTGCCTCACCCAAAGGCCTAATGGAACAGCTCTGTTTTAAATGCCCTGCGGAATGGTAACAGATCCCACATGGCCCTGATCTCATGCAGGAGGATGTTCCACCAGGCCAGGGCCAGGGCAGAAAATGCCCTGGCCCTGGTTGAGGCTAAATGGATGTCCCTCAGGCTGGGGACGACCAGCAGGTCTTGGACAGCAGAGGGCAAGGCTCTCCGGGGCACATATGGGGAGAGGTGGTCCCTTAGCTATGTGGGTCCCAGGCTGCACAAAGCTTTAAAGGTTAATACCAATACCTTGAAGTGGAGCTGGTACTCAACTGGTAGCCAGTGTAATTGGCAGAGTGCTGGCTGAATGTGTGCCCGCACAGGCAACGTAGACAGCAGGCACAACACAGCATTTTGCACCAGCTGGAGTTTCTGGATCAACTACAAGGGCAAGCCTGCATAAAGCGAGTTACAGTAATCAAGCCTGGAAGTGACTTCTACTTTGTACTTAAATAATCAGTAAGAATAACATTCAGATTTAGATAAACAATTAAGACAATGTTTAGGTTTTTAGTAGAGAAGTCCATTCAACTGTTAAAGATGTATTCTCTTTTATTGTTAATATATTATTGCTAATTTGTTTTGGTTTATTCCTCAAAGATAGAATCTAACCCCAAATTCTGTAAAATTGATGCTTTATTAATTGTTTCTATATTTGAATTATGTAATACATTTGGTAATACATTTGATTTTACTTGATGTATGTAACAATTCATAATATTTAACAAACTTGTTGAATCTATATTTCCCCCCTCCCCTTCTTTCCTTCTGTATCCCATCTTTTTTTGGGGGGTTTCTTGAGAAAATAATAAAAGATAATTTAAAAAAATGTAAAAGCCTGGAAGTGACCATTACATGGGTCACAGTAGCCAAATCCTGGGGGCAGAGGTAAGGGGCCAGCTGCCTGATCTGTCAAAGATGGTAAAAGGCAAACTGTGGTGGTTACACTACTCTAGGAATTGCCAGAAATGCTATGGAAAAACCATAGAGTTTGTTCATTCATAGAGAGGATGGACATCAATTTCAGGCAAAACCTGGTAGTGAAAACATTATGGTTTCAACAGTTTTCCTAGACAGGCATGGCATTTCCAGAAGTGACATCATGCCAAAGGCCTGATGGCGGTTTTAAAATTTATATTTTTCTCCCACTGCCGCTCTGATCAGGAGGCCCCCCACCAAGAGACTGGCAACTCTAGTGTGCAGATTCCAGATGGAAGGCTTAGATTGAGAGGAAAAAGCATGGTGAAGGTCACCTGATAAGTTCACAGAAACCAGAAAGGTTCAGAACAGTTCAACTGACCACCTGGATCCATGCCACAATAACATTGAGACTAGAAGACATTTTATAATCAACCTGGAAACTCCAACTGATCCAGAATGCCACAGCTTGACTATTAGCAGGAGCTAGACACTGCATATCACTCCCATTCTGCACCATTGGTTGCCTATTTGTTACTGAGCTCAGTTTAAGGTATTGGCTATCACATACAAAGCCCTTCATGGTCTTGGTCCCTCTTATTTATGGGACCACATCTCTCCATATGCTCTGCCACGAGAACTCTGCTCATGTCAGCAGGGTCTTTCGCGGGTGGCAACATGCAAATGGGCAGAATCAACAACTGCCCGTACATGTGCTTTCTCCATTATGGTTACACTATACAAAATGGTTCAAAAACTTACTTGGATAAATGATTGAGACTTGTGGTCTATACTGCTGTGGATAGCTTATTGTAAGTAGGATCCTGTGATGTAATTCCTGTACCATTTAATGTGCCATGTTAATACTTAACGCTATGCTTCTGTTTCTTTTTGGTGGTTTTAGACTTTTAATATCTTAATCCATTGGTTATTGAATGCCTCATTTTGTTGTTTGTACTGACTCACTATGTGTTATCTCCCTTCCTGTGAGAAAGGTGGACTATAAATAAATAAATAAATAAATGTTCATACCATTAGCCTCTTCAGTGCACTACAACTGGTTGATACTCTGGCAAATCTAGTCCTTTGCTCCATATTTTCTTAATTAGCTTTACCTCAAGCTACTACTCTCTAGCTTATAATCACTATCAGCCAATGCTCCAGTGGAGTTCTCAAAGAAGAAAGCTGTGACACATGGGATGTAGTAGTCCTTCCCCGATAGCCCTTTTTCAATCAAGTGCAGTTTTTCACAGGCCTTCCCACCTACAAGGTGTTAATGGGGGAAAGTAGATAAAAGTAAACAGGGAGCAGTGTTAGATCATCAATGGCAGCCTGCCCAGGGACTTCAAAGGTACCTTAATCTCATCCCATTGTAGTTAAATATAATGGAATTTCTCAAGGCACTATCTCTGGCTGGCGTGGAGAGCAATTTATCCTATCACCTTTGAATAAACAAAGACAAGAGAAAGGTTACAAAACTGGGGATAATTTTTTTTTCTGTCAAGGAAGAAGATGCAGAATGAGCGAGCACAAGCACATGCCTCATTTATGGGTGTGTTGGCAGACAGCCAGGCAATATGACCCTGACTGTAACTGGTCTTTTAAAATGTGCTGTAATGTTAATTTAATGATTTGCCTGAGAAGCATAAAATATCTAGTTTGAATTTATTTCCTTTGGGGCAATATTCTGCACATATCTAGCACAATTACTGTCTTCTCTCTGTCAAATTTCCCTACCCCTCCCCTTCCCCTTCTCATTCTTACTCACAAACAGATCCACACAAACAGTGTCCTTCAAACTAATGGCCTCTGAGTACTTCACTGCTGATAAATGGTGCTTGATTTCTGCCACATCCAACTAAACTGGGCCACTTGAATACAGCAATTCTGTAATCTAAAAATATTAGGTCACACTCATACACTGACCAGCACATACATGTATGAATAACCCAAAACAAAAACAAAAAGAACAGTTCCATGTGGATGAAGCTACTTTAACCAGGATATAAAAGGAAAGGAGAGAAAAAGACACAATGAGAATCAACAAGACACTGCAGACTATAAACAAGATTCCAGTAAGTCGTATCACTGAATCCTTTTTGCCTAGGAAGCTGGTGGCCATGTATTCCACCCTGATATATAATAGACCTTTTGAAATCCAAAGCTTGTTAGGGAAATTTTAAAAGGAGATACATTCATTCTTGATGTGAGCTATACTTTGTTTCTTTGCTACTAAGATGTCTCTTTCACTCATGCCTTTAAAAAGAGATATCTCTGTGATCATTATCATGCAATGACATACATTTATTTTATTTATTATCCAAATTTATATCCCGCCCTCCCCAACAAGCTCAGGGTGGCTAACAATAAGGGCACAGAGCCATGATAAAACAGTTAAAAGCAGAATAAAACAATACAAAATTACAATAAAGTGCTGGTGCTCTGAAAGTTCATAATTCCAAGATGGGTTCTGGAAGATGGACTCAGAACAATGAAGCAAGTTCCAAGACAACGCTGCCTTCCGATCTTCGGCCCAGGGCCATCATGCACCCCGATGGCATCCCCGCACTTTGCGGTAGTGGTGCAGTGGTGGTACAGTGGTGGCGGCAGCTCCTACTCGAAAGCCTGGCGGAAGAGCTCTGTCTTGCAGGCCCTGCGGAACTGCACAAGGTCCCGCAGGGCCTAGTGCCCTTGGGGGAACATACGGGGAAAGGCGGTCCCTCAGGTATGCCGGATCCTGGCCATAGAGGGCTTTAAAGGTAAGAACAAGCGCTTTGAAGCAAATCCGGTACGTTGTTGGCAGCCAGTGCAGCGCCTTCAGCACAGGCCGGATATGGTCTTGCCTAGAGAGACCCATCAGCAGCCTGGCTGCTGCATTCTGCACTAGCTGCAGCTTCTGGATTTGCAAAAAAGGCAGCCCTAAGTAGAGAGCGTTACAGTAGTCCAGCCTCGAGGTGACCATCGCATGGATCACTGTGGCCAGGTCATTGCAGTCAAGGAAGGGAACAAACTGCCGAGCCAGCCAAAGATGATAAAAGGCCGACTTGGCAGTGGCTGCTACCTGGGCATCCGTCATTAAAGAGGAGTCCAGGAGCACACCCAAACTCCTAACCCTCGATGCTGGCACCAGAGGCACCCCATCGAAGGTTGGGAGAGGGAGTCCCAACCCTGAACCGACCCAACCTAGGCCCAGGACCTCTATCTTCGCCGGGTTTAGTTTCAGCTGACTCAGTCTGAGCCATCCAGCCACAGCTTGCAACGCCCGATGAAGGTCATCTGGGTCGGAGTCCAACCGGCCGCCCAGCATCAAGCTGGGTGTCATCTGCATATTGATGACACCGAAGCCCATATCTCTGGGCAATCTATGCAAGGGGGTGCATATAGATGTTGAACAACATTGGGGACAGCCCTGCCCCCTGAGGCACCCCACAATCAAGAGGGTGCCTCCGGGACCACTGATCCCCAATTGCCACCCTTTGTCCCCAACCTTGAAAAAAAGAGGCAAACCATTGAAAGGCAAGCCCCTGAATCCCCACGTCGGCGAGGCAGTGGGTCAGCAACTGGTGGTCAACCGTATCAAATGCAGCCGACAGATCAAGCAATAACGGTGCTGCCACACTGCCTCGATCCAGATGCCTTTGGAGGTCATCAGTCAGGGCGACCAACACTGTCTCCATCCCATGACACAGGCGAAAGCTGGACTGGAAAGGATCTAGGACTGAAGCATCCTCCAGGAAGCCCTGTAGCTGTATCGCCACCGCCCTCTCAAATGAGTTTGCCCGAATAGGGCAGATTGGACATCGTCCGGTAGTTGGCCAATTTGGCCGGGTCCAAAGATGTTTTTTTCAAGAGGGGACGGACCATCGCTTCCTTGAGTGCCCCGGGGAACTGTCCCTCTGAAAGGGACTTGTTGATAATCTCCCACAGGGCACCTCAAAACCCCTTGTGGCCCACCTTAATTAGCCAGTAGGGGCACGGATCAAGGTCGAACGTGGTTGGACATACAGATACGAGCAATCTGTCAACTTCGTCCAGACTGAGTAGGCCAAAATATTCTAAACCCGGAGCCGAAGACGCACAAGGGGCCTCGAGTTCTCGCACTGTTTCAATTGTGGTGGGGAAGTCGTGGCGGAGCACCAGGACTTTATCTGAGAAATAGCTTGCAAAAGCCTCACAACCAATATCCAATTCCCTAATGTTTTGCCTGCCCTGTGGCAGTGCTATCAAAGACTGAATTGTACTAAACAGTTGGGCCGAGCGTGAGCTCGCAGATGCAATCTCGGTTGCATAGAAATCTTTCTTAGCGGCCTTGACTGCCATCTCATAGGATCTCATAAACGTCCTTGTAATGATTTCATGTTTAACTGTGTGTGTGTGTGTCTTTAAAAGTTTGGTTGCATGGTGATGAAAGTTAGTCTAGGGTGGTTGAAACAGGCAAGTGGTGTGATTGGTGATTGGCTGAAAGGGGGAGGGGTTTTGGAAGTGATGCTGTGTGGATGATTTGTAGGGAGCAAACTGTGTGTTATACCTACTTTACTAGTTACATGGTTCTACCCTCGTATTTATGCTTTATTTAAATAAATCCTATTACATTCCAGTATACCAGCTCTGAAATAAATACTTCCCAGGACCACATAGACCCTCATGAAAGCCAAAACCCTCGACCTACCTACCCAGTGATAGAAATATATATTATAGTAAAAGGTTTGGAAAGCCTTAAAATTTCCTGGTGGCAGCCGGATATACAGAGTAAAATAAAACAGAAAGAACATTTTAAAGTAAAACCAGACCTCCCCAGTTAAGGGGTCGTCACAGTCTTATAAGATGCTCTTGATGCCTCATCGCGAGCGTGATACCACCGTCTCTCTAGACATCTCAGTTCTCGCTTCAGCTGCCGCAGCTCCTGGTTATACCGAAGCGCTCGCCTAGAACGAGTGCAGAGAGGGTGCCTGGGAGTAATCTCGTCGATGGCTGTGGAGAGCCGGCCATGCCAGTCCTCCACAAGCACATCCAACGAGCCACCAGGGGGCCTTGGATTCCGCAGGGCCATCTGGAACCACATAGGGTCCATTAGGCTCTGCGGGCGAGCAAAAATCCACTCGCCGCCTACACAGGGTCGGGGTGGCATCTTCAGATGGGCCTTCAGGGCCTGGTGGTCCAACCATGGCACTGCCACAGCAGTGATCCAGTCCACCGTCACCCCCACCACGAAGATCAAATCGAGCATGTGACCAGCCCAATGTGTGGGGGTCGATACAAGTTGAGAGAGTCCCAGCGCCACCATGGACGACACTAGGTCCGTAGCCCGGCTGGAGGTCGCATCCTCGGCATTGTCATTGAAATCACCCAGGACAATCAGCCTTGGGTGCTCCCACGCCCAGCCTGATACGGCCTCCAGCAGGGACGGCAGGCTATTGGTTGGTGCATTAGGTGGTCGGTACACCAGTCAAATCGCCAAACTCTCCTCAGCCTCCAGCATCACGCCAACACACTCGACGCCCATGATCTCCACGGATGGGAGCGCCCTGCAGGAGTAAGCTTCCCAAATAAAAATAGCCACTCCTCCCCCCCACCTCCTAGTCCGCGATTGGTGAAGGACCGAGAAACCTGGTGAGGCAAGCTGGGTGAGAACTACCGTCTCCCCCTCCCACACCCAAGGTCTCAGTCACGCATGCCAGGTCACTCTAATCAAGCAAGGGTCACTCTAATTTTTATAAGGTCATACTACCAGCTTGTACAAAATGGGTAAGAAGCTCCATCGATTCCAATCGTAAGGAGAAAAAAACGGGGAGCAGCTAACTTTTCCCATCAAAGTTGTACATGTCTTTCACTGCCACAAGCATGTCCTCTCCAGACCACACTCCCTCAGCTCCTTTAAAGTCTTCTTCCACAGGCTGGTTAAGAGGATATCTTACTCTAATTAATTTAGGGATTAAATACTCTGGAAATTGCATTTCAATTAACCAAGCCAAGATAAGGATGAAAAGTTGAGCCTTCCCAAGTGCTTTCATGTGTGTGTGTGTGCATGTTTGTGTGTGTGTGTGCCATCAACTTGATCGCGAAACGCTTCAGTCCTCCATCTTAGCCAGACCGGAAGCATGGCTTCTTTTCTTGAATCAATTCATCTCATGTTGGATCTTCCTCTTTTCCTACTGCCTTCAACTTTTCCTAACATTATTGTCTTTTCCAATAACTTGTCTTCTCATAATGTGACCAAAGAATGATCGCCTCACTGGATTGTTGTGATATATAAATGGGAGAAGGAGAGAATGTTGTAAGCCACTCTGATTCCCCATTGGGAAGAAAATTGGAGTATAAAGAAATTTATTTATTTTATTTATTTTATTTTTATCCCGCCCTCCCGCCGAAGCACAGTCCAAAGTCCCGATTAAGGCACAGTCCCGATTAAGGCACAGTCCCGATTAAGGCACAGTCCAAAGTGATTCCACCAACAGCACTTCTCCTTACCTGCTTTGTTTCTGTGATGGCAGTTCACCAAGCTAAATGTAGCCCACTAGCTATTTACCATGGCCAGCACAGTACCTGACTCCATCTTGTTGTCTCAGACAGGCTGTACAAAATAAAAGAGGCTTATGGACTCTGCGGTGAAACGTGCCTTCTCTGGTCTGCAGGCCCTATTTCACCCTGCCTTCCACCCTGGAGGGGCTTTTCTTCTACTCTCAGGTAGCCACCTGACCTTTGTATGGAACTGCAAACTGGGAGGGTCAGAGATCCCAGCTTCTCATTCTAATTCTGAGGCCTTGCCTCTGTGTCTCTTGCTGCCCAGTGCCAGTTCACCATGGGGACTTGTGTGCCACTGGAGTAGGGCTGCCATCCCTCAAATGGGGGTGGGGGTTCCCCACCCTAAAGAGCTCCATGGCGCCCAACATGCCCAGCACAATGATGTAACCTGAAAGTGCTGTCATCGATCCAAGCATATCACAGGGGGACACTCTAGTGTTCGCCTAAAAACTCTATGGTGATCATAGAGCTTTTGGCCAAATGCTAGAGTTTCCCCCCCACAATGTGCCTAGCTCAATGACATCACCTTTGGGTGACATCATTGTGGCATGCACACTTTGTGCACGTGCTTGAAGATCTCAGAGAGGAGCCAGGAGCCCCCCACCACCAAAAGGTAGGGACCTGCCAACACTATGATGGAGGAATAGCCACTTGCCAACTGCCTTTCTTCCCCCAGCATTCCTTTTAAAATAGTGTGTCCGAGACAGTGGAGGTCTATGTGGTACAGAGAATCACTGCCAGCACCAAAAGTTATAAAGTATATAAAGTAGATTGAGCAAGGGATACAAAAGAAAGGGGTGCAATCCTCTTTCCTTCTCTCTATACATGCCCTAACAGGTGTTAAAACAGGACAGGCTCCTGTAGCTTAGGAAGTTACAGATCTATACAGAGGTACCATAGCTTAGGAAGTTACACATCTATACAGAGCTTCCTCCAGCTCTTTAGGACAGCACATGGTCAATGACTACCTTACCAGTGGAGAGCTCTGTGTACTCTCATGGACTCAGCACCCCGGGAAAAGAAACCTCCTTCTTGTGGCAAGGAGTTTTTATCATATCTGTTTCTCCACCCATAGACCAGGTCAGGCCAGGTCAAGGAAGCTTTTTCCTGGAGATCTCCAAGAATCTCCTTTCTGAAGACTCTCTAGGATCCTATTCTTCCAAATCTCTGTTCCCCACTTGGGGAAAAGGGAAGATCTTGATCCACCCATGATCTCTCCTGCTGGATCTTTTAGCATTTGTTTGGAGGTGGGCTGAGGTATGTCTAGAAAGCAATTGCACTGATTTATCCCCCTCCTCCTGCCTGTTCTCTGCCCAGAGAGGGGAAAAAAAACTTTTTAAAATGCACAGTCGAGGGGCGTGTTTTTCAAACCTCCCAGGGAAAAAAATGCATTTCTTCACAGACTCCTTAATAAGTCATCATGTGAGGTTCATGTGTCCACATTAATCTTTCTAGCCTGATTATGACTCTTTAGGAACCCTAATGAATGTTTTGTATCTCCTTTGAGAAATGAAACAGCCGTTTTTTTTATTATTTGAGTGCTGTTCCAAATATTAGTAGGTATATTACACTTCTATATATGATGGACTATAGGAATAAAACTCAGGATCACATATAGTTGCTGCCATGGGTGAACTGATTCCTTCTCACACTTCAAGTACACCCACATTTTGTGAAATTTATTCTTTCTATGGAAAACTGACAATTTTTTTAATGTGAATACCTGCACCACAAATGATTGGAACAGTGGGCTAATTTATTTATTTATTTTTTTAACTGCCCCCCAAATGGGCAGGATTTTATTACATTTTCCACATA